>NW_026279450.1:0-54394 GCF_023373465.1 Oncorhynchus keta | reverse complement strand
TCTCTATTACCTCTCCTCCCCTCTCCTCTCTCTCTTCCCTCTCCTCTTTCCCATCCCTCTCTCTATCTTCTCTCTATCTTCTCTCTCTAAATCCATGAGTAGAATGAGTAGCCCCTTCTATTATCCTCCTACTCTCTCTCTCTTCCTCTCCTCTTTCCTCCTCCTCTCTCTCTCTCTCTTCCTCTCCTCCCTCTCTCTCCTCCCCTCTCTCTCTCTCTCTCTCTCTCTTCCCTCTCCTCTCCTCCCTCTCCTCTCTCTCCTCTCCCTCCCCCTCCCTCTCTCTCTCTCTCTCCTCTCCTCCCTCTCTCTCTCTCTCTCTCTCCCTCTCCTCCTCTCCTCTCCTCTCCTCTCCTCTCTCTCTTCCCTCTCCCTCTTTCTCCTCCCTCTCTCTTCTCCTCTCTCCTCCCCTCCTCCTCTCTCTCCCTCTCCTCCCCCTCTCCTCCTGTGTCTTCTGTCTTCCTCTCCTCCCCTCTTCTCTCCCTCTTCCTCTCCTCCCTCCCCTCTTCCCTCTCCTCTCCTCTCTCTCTCCTCTTTTCCCTCCCCTCTCTCTGTCTTCTCTCTTCCTTCTCCTCCCTCTCCTCTCCTCCCCTCTCTCTCTCTCCTCCCTCTCCTCCCCTCTCCCTCTCTCTCTCTTCCCTCTCCTCTTTCTCCTCCCTCTCTCTCTTCCCTCCCCTCCCTCCTCCTCCCCTCTCTCCTTCCCCTGTGTTTGTGTCTATTGGCTCCTCCCCTCTCTCTCTTCCCCTCTCCTCTCTCCCTCTCTCTCTCTCTCTCTCTTCCCTCTCCTCCCTCTCTCCCTCCCTCTCTCTTCCCTCTCCTCCCTCTCCTCCCCTCTCTCCTTCCCCTGTGTTTGTGTCTATTGGCTCCTCCCCTCTCTCCTTCCCCTGTGTTTATCTATTGGCTCCTCCCCTTCCCTTCTGGAGGCCACTGGCACCCACAACAAAGGAGTAGAATAGTTGGCACATTCTGGGCATCCAGAGGGCTGAGGATCAGAGGAGGAGATCATTCGCCCTGCCATCTACCCAGCTTGGGCATTCAGGGGCCCAGACTGGCTACAGATTAGCCTGCAGCGCTAACCTGCACTTCTGGAGTCTGGCGAAGACTGTTGGAGACTGTTGGCCAACTGCATCAATACTTCACGCTCCCCATAGACTTTAAAGACATATGTGCAAACGGCGGATCAAATGAAAATGCTGACTCTGAGATTGTTTCATCTCTTGGCACTATCTTCCAAAGAGCCACCTGGCTGATGCATCTTTGTTCATTTCAGGTTCCTCCTTGGAGATAAAGGCTCATTATGGAAGGGACCTTCCAGCATCTTTCCAAGGCCATATGTCTCAGTTTGCCTGCATGTTTTATGTAGATCCATAGAATGTTTTTGCTTATCTATACACTCTGTGTAGTTCATATAGTTAAATGTTTCATTAGTTGGCATACGGAGCTGTTCAGGTTTATGTACACAAGGGGTCATAACATTATAGTGCAATAAAATGAGTTGGTCTGTATACTGAACTGGAGTTGTTCGAGCTAAATCCTGCCTACATGTCAAATATGAGATTCATGAAAAAGTTCAACTTGACCTTACGTCTCAAGTTCCAATTCCATCCCATCTAAAGCTAGGCATGCACTCCCACTTCACACCGATGGTCACACTATCTGACATTAAAGTGCTCAAAGTGGCACAGTCATCACCTATCTGTCCTGGAAAGATGGTGGGTATCTCACACCAGAGAGGAACTACAAAGAGACGGTGGCCAAAGAGTTTCAGTGACTGAGTGACTGAGTGAGTGAGTGAGTGAGTGAGTGAGTGAGTGAGTGAGGCAGGCAGGCAGGCAGGCAGGCAGGCAGGCAGGCAGGCTCAGGAGCCTCTGAACATGCCTCATTGGGCCTTGCCCGGTGTCTGGAGTGACACCAGAGTGGCCTGAGATCTTCATTACGCTGAGCAACACTTTCAGAGATGGACTAGGGCTCGGGTTCCAGCCTGCCCTGCACTCAGCTCACTCCTCACACTGCTCCCGACCTTTATTCCACTCTGCTCCGACACCGCCCCCAGGCTACTCAAATAGCTGGGGCCGCTGCGGACAGGTTATTACTTGTTAAATACCACATGAACAGCAAATAAAAAGGGCCCGAGAAGTGACCCGGGTCTCTGATTTGGCAGGGCGACAGACCAGTAAGTGTAAAGCTAAACAGTGTTAAACTGGGCAGCAGATATTAGGTCCCCAGTCACTAATGAGGTGGTTTATTCAGGGGACGCCAGGCATAGCTGGGAAGCCACTAACTGCTCTGCTGTTAAGAGGCATTTATTGTAGCACGGATCTTATTTTCACACTCAGGCCGAACATGACCCCAGTGTGTGTATGTGTGGGTGTGTGCGTGAGTGGGTGTGTGCGTGAGTGTATGTGTGGGTGTGTGCGTGAGTGTGAAAAGCTGCTTTTCCTCTTGACTGACACAAGCAGATTTCTGGGAAGTAAGATCATGGCTGATGAGCTGAGTGGCTGGGTAGCTGGCTGGCTGGGTGTCTGGGTAGCTGGCTGGCTGGGTGTCTGGGTAGCTGGGTGGCTGGGTGTAGCTGGCTGGCGGTACTGGGTGTCTGGGTAGCTGGCTGGGTGTGGGGTAGCTGGCTGGGTGTCTGGGTAGCTGGCTGGCTGGGTGTCTGGGTAGCTGGCTGGCTGGGTAGCTGGCTGGGTAGCTGGCTGTCTGGGGCTAGCTGGCTGGGTGTCTGGGTAGCTGGCTGGGTGTCTGGGTAGCTGGCTGGGTGTCTGGGTAGCTGGCTGGCTGGCTGGTGGCTGGGTAGCTGGCTGGGTGTCTGGGTAGCTGGCTGGGTGTCTGGGTAGCTGGCTGGCTGACTGGCTGAGTGTCTGGGTAGCTGGCTGGGTGTCTGGGTAGCTGGCTGGGTGTCTGGGTAGCTGGCTGGGTGTCTGGGTAGCTGGTTGGGTGTCTGGGTAGCTGGGCTGACTGGCTGGGTGTCTGGGTAGCTGGCTGGGTGTCTGGGTAGCTGGCTGGCTGGGTGTCTGGGTAGCTGGTTGGGTGTCTGGGTAGCTGGCTGGCTGACTGGCTGGGTGTCTGGGTAGCTGGTTGGGTGTCTGGGTAGCTGGCTGGCTGACTGGGTAGCTGGGGTGTCTGGGTAGCTGGTTGGGTGTCTGGCTGGGTGTCTGGGTAGCTGGTTGGGTGTCTGGGTAGCTGGGTGGCTGACTGGCTGGGCGGTAGCATGTGGCCGTGGAGGGTATAAAAGTGTACTGCAGTATATTTATAAAGGGCCACAATTAACCAAACGCTAATTAACAAGCTTCCCTCCTCGAGGAAGCATGGCAGTCTTCCAAGCAGCGCAACCCTATCCCACGCTTTCATCAGAGGTGCAAAGTGAGGTTATTAATGGCTAAGAACACTACCCAAGGAGACCGGCTACTGCTGAATGCCCCACATCAGCTCCCCACGGGGACGCCTTCAATGTTAAATAGGGTCAGGCTACGTACCAATATGTTAGGTGTACATTTTCACACTTTTCAGGTGCTGCTGTAGGTACTTTAAAAAAAAAAACTTTTGGTCTTTTAGTAGACACTCTTATCCAGTGAGTTCAGACATTTTCATTATTATTTTTACTGTACTGGTCCCCCGTGGGAATCAAACCCACAACCCTGGCATTGCAAAGCGCCATGCTCTGCCAACTGAGCCACATGGTATAACAGGGTGAAACACATTGCGTGTATGTGAATTTGTTCGTGGCTAAGCCTTTGGCGCGTTTAACGACGGCTATATATAGACGTGTAAATTCCCCGTGTCTGTCCCCGTCAAACATATCTGACATTACAAATCTAATCTAAGGAAACATGTCAGAGTTATGTAGCACCTCACTTTAGGCTTGTACCCAGAGCCTAGTACCCTCCCCATTTTCCTTGGCCCAGCAAGGGGAGGGCCTGAGAGGGCACAGGGGGAGGAGGGGTGGGTGGGGGATTAGAGATAGGGGAATGTGCGGGTGCTGAAATCTGTAATGGGAAGGGGGGCGCGCTCGTCACTCTCTGCAGGGCCCTGTTGTCACCTCCCACACCCCATTCCCCCATCCAACACCTCCCACACCCCATTCCCCATCCACCACATCCCACACCCCATTCCCCATCCACCACCTCCCACACTCCATTCCCCCATCCACCACATCCCACACTCCATTCCCCCATCCACCACCTCCCACACTCCATTCCCCCATCCTCCCCACTCTTGCACTCCTCATCCCCCGTCTGCCTCCCTCTCCCACCCCTCTCCTCATCCCTCCGTCCGCCTCCCTCTCCCACACCTCTCCTCATCCCCGCCCACCTCCCTCTCCCGCCCTCTCCTCATCCCCCGCCCGCCCGCCCGCCCACCTCCCTCACCCACCCCTCTCCTCATCCCCCGCTCACCTCCCTCTCCCGCCCCTCTATATGACAGTCAGAGACCCCTGAGCAGCTGGGTCTGGTGACACTTGTCAGCAGGGAGATAGTGTGACCACTGTGTCTGACTACATCTACATTCTTACATGTTAGTCATTTAGCAGACACTCTTATCCAGAGAGACTTACATGTTAGTCATTTAGCAGACACTCTTATCCAGAGAGACTTACATGTTAGTCATTTAGCAGACACTCTTATCCAGAGAGACTTACATGTTAGTCATTTAGCAGACACTCTTATCCAGAGAGACTTACATGTTAGTCATTTAGCAGACGCTCTTATCCAGAGAGACTTACATGTTAGTCATTTAGCAGACACTCTTATCCAGAGAGACTTACATGTTAGTCATTTAGCAGACGCTCTTATCCAGAGAGACTTACATGTTAGTCATTTAGCAGACGCTCTTATCCAGAGAGACTTACATGTTAGTCATTTAGCAGACACTCTTATCCAGAGAGACTTACATGTTAGTCATTTAGCAGACGCTCTTATCCAGAGAGACTTACATGTTAGTCATTTAGCAGACACTCTTATCCAGAGAGACTTACATGTTAGTCATTTAGCAGACACTCTTATCCAGAGAGACTTACATGTTAGTCATTTAGCAGACGCTCTTATCCAGAGAGACTTACATGTTAGTCATTTAGCAGACACTCTTATCCAGAGAGACTTACATGTTAGTCATTTAGCAGACGCTCTTATCCAGAGAGACTTACATGTTAGTCATTTAGCAGACACTCGTATCCAGAGAGACTTACATGTTAGTCATTTAGCAGACACTCTTATCCAGAGAGACGTACATGTTAGTCATTCAGCAGACGCTCTTATCCAGAGAGACTTACATGTTAGTCATTTAGCAGACACTCTTATCCAGAGAGACTTACATGTTAGTCATTTAGCAGACACTCTTATCCAGAGAGACTTACATGTTAGTCATTTAGCAGACACTCTTATCCAGAGAGACTTACATGTTAGTCATTTAGCAGACACTCTTATCCAGAGAGACTTACATGTTAGTCATTTAGCAGACACTCTTATCCAGAGAGACTTACATGTTAGTCATTTAGCAGACGCTCTTATCCAGAGAGACTTACATGTTAGTCATTTAGCAGATGCTCTTATCCAGAGAGACTTACAGTAGTGAGTGAATACATTTTTTTTACTAGCTCCTCTCTCACACACACTGTCCCACCCAACCCTGACAGCCGACATCATGTGATTAGCCCGGGCAGGCTCCGGAGGTAAGAGGAGACCGCCCCTACACACACACACACACACACACACACACACACACACACACACACACACACACACACACACACACACACACACACACACACACACACACACACACACACACACACACACACACACACACACACACACACACACACACACACACACACACACACACACACACACACACACACACACACACACACACACACACACACACACACACACACACACACACACACACACACACACACACACACACACACACACACACACACACACACACACACAGAGTGTAGTAAGTAGTGGTGTTCTGAGCTGTCCAGGGACATGATGTTTAAACCTCCTGGCCTGTAACATTAGTCAGCTCATTAATGATTAACGTGGCAACTCCTCAAACCTACTAAATTCATCTGTGAAATGGACAGATAACCACATTCACACAAACCTATTTCTGTTCCCCCTTTCTCTCCAAGGACAATGTGTCTCCATAGCAGCGCACTGTTATATTCCTCATCAGCTTGTTTCAAAAGCCTTAAAGCTACAACATTTAGTTGGCTCTCAGAGTGTGTCTATGTCAGGGACTTGGATGTGTTAATGATGAGAAAAGTGTGGTATAGGGCAGAATTGACATGTATTTGTTTACCTTTACTTAACTAGGCAAGTCAGTTATGAACAAATACTCATTTACAATGAAGGCCTACACCGGCCAAACATGGACGATGCTGGGCCAATTGTACGCCTCTTGCACTGAGATGCAGTGACTTAGACCGCTGTGCCACTCGGGAGCCCTCAGGAGTTTATGGCAGTATATTTTATTTATTTATTTTTATTCAACCTTTATTTAACCCGGAAGGGCTCATTGAGATTTACAATCTCTTTATCAAGAGTGTCCTGGCCAAGATAGGCAGCACCAAGTCATTACAAAACTTACAGACAAACAACATGAAAAACTACAAGTAATCTAGTAAAAAAACATCAAATTCACAAGAGTATAACAACATCAAAACAGGTCTGTAAAACAGGTCAGGGAATCAGTCTCAAGATCATTCATCAGTGATTTAAAAATACTAAGTTCTTCCAGTTTAAAAGTATTTAGTAAGGCGTTCCAGTATATGGCAGTATATGACAGTATATGGCAGTATATGACAGTATTTGACACTATATGGCAGTATTTGACAGTATATGGCATTATATGACAGTATATGACAGTATTTGACAATATTTATATGGCAGTATATGACAGTATATGACAGTATATGGCAGTATATGGCAGTGTATGGCAGTATATGGCAGTATTTGACAGTATTTGACAGTATATGGCAGTATATGGCAGTATTTGGCAGTATATGACAGTATATGGTAGTATTTGACAGTATATGATATGGCAGTATTTGACAGTATATGACAGTATTTGATGACAGTATATGGCAGTATATGACAGTATTTGACAGTATATGGCAGTATTTGACAGTATATGACAGTATATGACAGTATTTGACAGTGGCAGTATATGGCAGTATATGGTAGTATTTGGCAGTATTTGGCAGTATATGACAGTATATGGCAGTATTTGGCAGTATATGGCATTATATGACAGTATATGGCAGTATATGACAGTATTTGGGGCGACAGGTGGTTAGAGCATTGGACCAGTAACCAAAAGGTTGCTAGATCCAATCCCTGAGCTGACAAGGTACAAATGTGTTGTTCTGCCCCTGAACAAGGCAGTTATCCCACTGTTCCTAAGCCATCATTGTAAATAAGAATTTGTTGTTAACTGATTTGCCTCGTTAAATAAATAATAATATGCCAGTGTACGATATGACAGTACATGTCCGTGACACACACAGCTCATTCTTACCCTCTCCCTGACTTGGTGTATGTGTGTATTTTGAGAGGCTGTGTTAGGTTGACACACCACACACCCCTCCTCTCATCCCTTCTCTCCTTCCCCTCTCCCAGGGTAAGGAGTGGGGGATGGTGTTGTGTATCAGGCTGAGTTAAAGCAATGTCAACACATTCATCCTGACAGGGTTTTATTTCAGCTGCTCAGTGGCCATTTTGTCACCGTGTGTGAGATGCACGCAAACACACACACACACACACACACACACACACACACACACACACACACACACACACACACACACACACACACACACACACACACACACACACACACACACACACACACACACACACACACACACACACACACACACACACACACATGCACACACACACACACACACACACACACACACACACACACGCAGGCACACAAACACACACATGCACACACACACACACGGTGTAACCAGATATGTGAATGTCCTTCCTGAGATATGTTACTGTTCCACACATTGAACAGTATGTGTGGATGCACACTGATATGTTCCTGGGTGAGACTCATAGTTTGTGTTTAAAGTTACCTTTCCATATCATTTGAATTGATATGATTAAGTAATATTCGTTCTAATAACGATTAGACCTTGAATATCTGTAATGTAAAGTTGTTGCTGTGACTTGGAAATCCCAATGAATAACACAGCTATTGATTGGTTAGCTACATGATTGACTGCAGGCTGCTTGAGCAGCTTCGGCTGGTGGAGTAAGAGAATATTAGGTTGGAAATGTGAACTATGCTGAGACAAAGCCTTTTCCTCTCAACTCCAGGCCTGAGCCTGGTTCTCAGACAAAACCTTTTCTCTCAACTCCAGGCCTGAGCCTGGTTCTCAGACAAAGCCTTTTTCCTCTCAACTCCAGGCCCGAGCCTGGTTCTCAGACAAAGCCTTTTCCTCTCAACTCCAGGCCCGAGCCGGGTTCTCAGACAAAGCCTTTTCCTCTCAACTCCAGGCCTGAGCCGGGTTCTCAGACAAAACCTTTTCCTCTCAACTCCAGGCCCGAGCCGGGTTCTCAGACAAAGCCTTTTCCTCTCAACTCCAGGCCCGAGCCGGGTTCTCAGACAAAGCCTTTTCCTCTCAACTCCAGGCCCGAGCCTGGTTCTCAGACAAAGCCTTTTCCTCTCAACTCCAGGCCCGAGCCTGGTTCTCAGACAAAGCCTTTTCCTCTCAACTCCAGGCCCGAGCCTGGTTCTCAGACAAAGCCTTTTCCTCTCAACTCCAGGCCTGAGCCGGGTTCTCAGACAAAGCCTTTTCCTCTCAACTCCAGGCCCGAGCCTGGTTCTCAGACAAATCCTTTTCCTCTCAACTCCAGGCCTGACAAGCTTATTCACCTTGTCAGACACGGACCTGAATTGCACTTGCAGTTTACTTCAAAGGACAGTTCTAACATTTGGGCCAAAAATATATCGGTCAAAGAGGACGATTGAAAATGTCAGGGGATGATGTTCGCCAACAGTGACAGTAGCTGTGGGGTTGGCTCTGTCGGTGCACACAAAGCTGGTGTATAACAGGGTATAAATGTGTGTGTGTGTGTGTGTGTGTGTGTGTGTGTGTGTGTGTGCGTGCGTGCGTGCGATATGTGTCTACTGTATGTGTGTACAGTATGTTCAAGTCATTGTATATAAATGTTTACTTCTGTGTATTCACACTATGCATGCCCACACACGTCCTCTCCCCCCTTCTCCTCCGTATCACTCACAATCCCACTCTGCTGTTTCCCCAGGAGACGACCCCGGATAGCTCCCCCAGCCTCTTCCTGCCTTCCCCTCCCACTAATTGCTCTGTCTAAAAACGATCCTCTCTCCAGGAGAGGAGGTGAGAAGCAACGTAACAAGCTGGCCCCACTCCACTGTTGTTTTAATTAGCGTGTGGCTTGGCTCTGAGAGGACGAGCCAGTCAGCAGGCAGGTAAGGATGGAACAGTGTTGTTTTAATTAGCGTGTGGCTTGACTCTGAGAGGACGAGCCAGTCAGCAGGTAGGTAAGGATGAAACAGTGTTGTTTTAATTAGCGTGTGGCTTGACTCTGAGAGGACTCAGGCGAGCCAGTCAGCAGGCAGGTAAGGATGAAACAGTGTTGTTTTAATTAGCGTGTGGCTTGACTCTGAGAGGACGGCCAGTCAGCAGGTAGGTAAGGATGGAACAGTGTTGTTATAATTAGCGTGTGGCTTGACTCTGAGAGGACGAGCCAGTCAGCAGGCAGGTAAGGATGAAACAGTGTTGTTTTAATTAGCGTGTGGCTTGACTCTGAGAGGACGAGCCAGTCAGCAGGCAGGTAAGGATGGAACAGTGTTGTTTTAATTAGCGTGTGGCTTGACTCTGAGAGGACGAGCCAGTCAGCAGGCAGGTAAGGATGGAACAGTGTTGTTTTAATTAGTGTGTGGCTTGACTCTGAGAGGACGAGCCAGTCAGCAGGCAGGTAAGGATGGAACAGTGTTGTTTTAATTAGCGTGTGGCTTGACTCTGAGAGGACGAGCCAGTCAGCAGGCAGGTAAGGATGGAACAGTGTTGTTATAATTAGCGTGTGGCTTGACTCTGAGAGGACGAGCCAGTCAGCAGGCAGGTAAGGATGGAACAGTGTTGTTTTAATTAGCGTGTGGCTTGACTCTGAGAGGACGAGCCAGTCAGCAGGCAGGTAAGGATGGAACAGTGTTGTTTTAATTAGCGTGTGGCTTGACTCTGAGAGGACGAGCCAGTCAGCAGGCAGGTAAGGATGGAACAGTGTTGTTTTAATTAGCGTGTGGCTTGACTCTGAGAGGACGAGCCAGTCGTCAGCAGGCAGGTAAGGATGTAACAGTGTTGTTTTAATTAGCGTGTGGCTTGACTCTGAGAGGACGAGCCAGTCAGCAGGCAGGTAAGGATGGAACAGTGTTGTTTTAATTAGCGTGTGGCTTGACTCTGAGAGGACGAGCCAGTCAGCAGGTAGGTAAGGATGGAACAGTGTTGTTTTAATTAGCGTGTGGCTTGACTCTGAGAGGACGAGCCAGTCAGCAGGCAGGTAAGGATGGAACAGTGTTGTTTTAATTAGCGTGTGGCTTGACTCTGAGAGGACGAGCCAGTCAGCAGGTAGGTAAGGATGGAACAGTGTTGTTTTAATTAGCGTGTGGCTTGACTCTGAGAGGACGAGCCAGTCAGCAGGCAGGTAAGGATGGAACAGTGTTGTTTTAATTAGCGTGTGGCTTGACTCTGAGAGGACGAGCCAGTCAGCAGGCAGGTAAGGATGGAACAGTGTTGTTTAATTAGCGTGTGGCTTGACTCTGAGAGGACGAGCCAGTCAGCAGGCAGGTAAGGATGAAACAGTGTTGTTTTAATTAGCGTGTGGCTTGACTCTGAGAGGACGAGCCAGTCAGCAGGCAGGTAAGGATGGAACAGTGTTGTTTTAATTAGCGTGTGGCTTGACTCTGAGAGGACGAGCCAGTCAGCAGGCAGGTAAGGATGAAACAGTGTTGTTTTAACAGTGGCTTGACTCTGAGAGGACG
Source organism: Oncorhynchus keta (assembly GCF_023373465.1). NCBI lineage: Eukaryota > Metazoa > Chordata > Actinopteri > Salmoniformes > Salmonidae > Oncorhynchus > Oncorhynchus keta. The sequence goes on along the minus strand of NW_026279450.1, from coordinate 43,354 downwards.
AGCCAGTCAGCAGGCAGGTAAGGCAGTGTTGTTCTAAGGATGGAACAGTGTTGTTATAATTGGCGTGTGGCTTGACTCTGAGAGGACGAGCCAGTCAGCAGGCAGGTAAGGATGGAACAGTGTTGTTATAATTAGCGTGTGGCTTGACTCTGAGAGGACGAGCCAGTCAGCAGGCAGGTAAGGATGGAACAGTGTTGTTATAATTAGCGTGTGGCTTGACTCTGAGAGGACGAGCCAGTCAGCAGGCAGGTAAGGATGGAACAGTGTTGTTTTAATTAGCGTGTGGCTTGACTCTGAGAGGACGAGCCAGTCAGCAGGCAGGTAAGGATGGAACAGTGTTGTTTTAATTAGCGTGTGGCTTGACTCTGAGAGGACGAGCCAGTCAGCAGGCAGGTAGAGGTTTGGAACAGTGTTGTTTTAATTAGCGTGTGGCTTGACTCTGAGAGGACGAGCCAGTCAGCAGGCAGGTAAGGATGGAACAGTGTTGTTATAATTAGCGTGTGGCTTGACTCTGAGAGGACGAGCCAGTCAGCAGGCAGGTAAGGATGGAACAGTGTTGATTTAATTAGCGTGTGGCTTGACTCTGAGAGGACGAGCCAGTCAGCAGGCAGGTAAGGATGGAACAGTGTTGTTTTAATTAGCGTGTGGCTTGACTCTGAGAGGACGAGCCAGTCAGCAGGCAGGTAAGGATGGAACAGTGTTGTTTTAATTAGCGTGTGGCTTGACTCTGAGAGGACGAGCCAGTCAGCAGGCAGGTAAGGATGGAACAGTGTTGTTTTAATTAGCGTGTGGCTTGACTCTGAGAGGACGAGCCAGTCAGCAGGCAGGTAAGGATGGAACAGTGTTGTTTTAATTAGCGTGTGGCTTGACTCTGAGAGGACGAGCCAGTCAGCAGGCAGGTAAGGATGGAACAGTGTTGTTTTAATTAGCGTGTGGCTTGACTCTGAGAGGACGAGCCAGTCAGCAGGCAGGTAAGGATGGAACAGTGTTGTTTTAATTAGCGTGTGGCTTGACTCTGAGAGGACGAGCCAGTCAGCAGGCAGGTAAGGATGGAACAGTGTTGTTTTAATTAGCGTGTGGCTTGACTCTGAGAGGACGAGCCAGTCAGCAGGCAGGTAAGGATGTAACAGTGTTGTTTTAATTAGCGTGTGGCTTGACTCTGAGAGGACGAGCCAGTCAGCAGGCAGGTAAGGATGGAACAGTGTTGTTTTAATTAGCGTGTGGCTTGACTCTGAGAGGACGAGCCAGTCAGCAGGCAGGTAAGGATGAAACAGTGTTGTTTTAATTAGCGTGTGGCTTGACTCTGAGAGGACGAGCCAGTCAGCAGGCAGGTAAGGATGGAACAGTGTTGTTATAATTAGCGTGTGGCTTGACTCTGAGAGGGACGAGCCAGTCAGCAGGCAGGTAAGGATGGAACAGTGTTGTTATAATTAGCGTGTGGCTTGACTCTGAGAGGACGAGCCAGTCAGCAGGCAGGTAAGGATGGAACAGTGTTGTTTTAATTAGCGTGTGGCTTGGACTCTGAGAGGACGAGCCAGTCAGCAGGCAGGTAAGGATGGAACAGTGTTGTTTTAATTAGCGTGTGGCTTGACTCTGAGAGGACGAGCCAGTCAGCAGGCAGGTAAGGATGGAACACTGTTGTTATAATTAGCGTGTGGCTTGACTCTGTTTGTTGTTTTTCTTTCCTCTCCCCCTCACACCTCTCTCCCCCTCACACCTCTCTCCCCCTCCCACCTCTCTCCCCCTCACACCTCTCTCCCCTCACACCTCTCTCCCCCTACCACCTCTCTCCCCCTCACACCTCTCTCCCCCTACCACCTCTCTCCCCCTCACACCTCTCTCCCCCTACCACCTCTCTCCCCTCACACCTCTCCCCCTACCACCTCTCTCCCCCTCCCACCTCTCTCCCCTCACACCTCTCTCCCCCTCACACCTCTCTCCCCTCACACCTCTCTCCCCTACCACCTCTCTCCCCTACCATCTCTCCCCCCTACCCCCTCTCCCCTACCACCTCTCTCCCCCTACCCCCTCTCTCCCCCTACCAACTCTCTCACCCTACCACCTCTCTCCCCCTACCACCTCTCTCCCCCTACCATCTCTCTCCCCCTCTCACCCTCTCACCCTCTCTCTCCCACTTCTCTCTCCTCTACAGAACTTGCAGCTTGTTTGTGGGCAGGATGCTTGGGGCTTGGTGCAGTGCCCCGGAGGCGGCTGCGTGAAGGTGACATCTATCACTTAGTGTGGCGTGTTGGCGCGCTATAAATACCAGCGGCAGGGTCCCAGTGGTCCCGCCTAGTGACAGCACCAGAGAGAGAGAGAGAGAGAGAGAGAGAGAGAGAGAGAGAGAGAGAGAGAGAGAGAGAGAGAGAGAGAGAGAGAGAGAGAGAGAGAGAGAGAGAGAGAGAGAGAGAGAGAGAGCGAGAGCGAGAGCGAGAGAGAGAGAGAGAGAGAGAGAGAGAGAGAGAGAGAGAGAGAGAGAGAGAGAAGCAGCTGAGGGGGAGCTTGGGAAACGTCTCATGCCTCCTATTTGTGCTGTCAGAGAGATCTTAATTATACTACACGGCTACAGCTACACAGCGGCTGCTGCTGCTCTGAGCAAATACACACATTCAGTTAGGAACACACACAGCTACGAATACACACACTCAGTTAAGAACACACACACAGCTACGAATACACACACTCAGTTAGGAACACACACACACACAGCTACAAACACACACACTCAGTTAGGAACACACACACACAGCTACATATACACACACTCAGTTAGGAACACACACACAGCTACAAATACATACACTCAGCCAGGAACACACACACACAGCTACATATACACACACTCAGTTAGGAACACACACACACAGCTACGAATACACACACTCAGTTAGGAACACACACACACACAGCTACGAATACACACACTCAAGTTAGGAACACACACACTCAGTTAGGAACACATACACAGCTACAAACACACACCAAAACACAGTTACGAACACATACACACACATACACTCAGTTACAAAATCTAATTGACAAAAACCCAGTTATACAAGCATACACACACACACACACACACACACACACACACACACACACACACACACACACACACACACACACACACACACACACACACACACACACACACACACACACACACACACACACACACACACACACACACACACACTCTCCCTCTCTCCATTCTTCTCCTTTCATTTAGTCTCTCACAGACACACAATCAGAGACAGACACACTCATACTTCTCTAACAAACAAGTGAAGACACATCAATACACTTCCTGTACTTTTAAGGCTCATAAAGCATCTATTTTGTAGACTCTCTCTACTCCTCTCAAACTCTCCAACATTATGTCAAAATCTCTCTGCAATTAACTTTATTTAACTCCAATAAATTCTACCATTAAAAATGTTCCATTATCTCCAAGCTGCTTGCATGTGAGCACTCTGGTTACATGTGATTCATGAGAGGCTGACCTCTAAATGAGAGTAGGCCGCCTCACATGCTGCCTGTAAATGCCTATTGAAACCACAGAGTTCCTGACCTTCCCCCTCAGTGTGAAGGCGTAAATATAGGAGCGACGGCCCCCTTTAGTGGTTCCTGGGAAAGGGGATGTTTTAACGTGGTGTGACTGATCCCCGATAGCCTGCGAGTGACGTCAGCTGGCCCCAAGTGGTCCTGCTTGCATTAGCAGGTGTGTGGTTGGCACGGTTACTGGCATAGTGGTGATTTAACGGGCGCTCTAGTTACAGGGGCTTGGGTTTCAGTAGCAGCAACACCTGTGGTGGGAGTGAAGGAGGGACAAGACAGTTCACCTTCATTTGTATATACCTTAATACAAAGGTGGGGGCTCCCTGTAGCGCAGTGGTCTATGGCGTTGCATCTCAGTGCTACAGGCGTCACTACAGACCCTGGTTCGATTCCAGGCTGTATCACAAACGACCATGATTGGGAGTCACATAGGGCGGCGCACAATTGGCCCAGCGTCATCCAGGTTTGGGTTTGGCTGGGGTAGGCCGTCATTGTAAATAAGATTTTTTCTTAACTGACTTGTTAAATTTAACAAATGTAAATAATAATAAATATATGTCTCAGTGGTTGTTGTTGTTTCAGTAGAAGCAGATTATTGTAATACTTTAATTTATTTAGATATAGAGAACACAGTTCCAGTTAGTCTGTCAGATATCAGATAACTGAGATCATTTATGTTCAACTCTAAATGTACAGATGTGCTTTAGGTACAGTATTCTGTGCAATTGTTTCGTGAACAAAGATTCGCAGACTGAAGGAAAAAACAATATAAATATACATAGATTTCCTCCAACCAACATTTATGCAGCTTTTGCACATTGTTACAGCCTGTAACAATTCCTGTGGTTTTTCAGTCAACAAACCAACCCCACAAACCAGTCCAATCCAATGAAAACAGTTATGAGACATGACATCATTACAAAACATCTCATGAACCTACTGTTTACCTCTCCTGGAAACAGTTATGAGACATGACATCACTACAAAACATCTCATGAACCTACTGTTTACCTCTCCTGGAAACAGTTATGAGACATGACATCATTACAAAACATCTCATGAACCTACTGTTTACCTCTCCTGGAAACAGTTATGAGACATGACATCATTACAAAACATCTCATGAACCTACTGTTTACCTCTCCTGGAAACAGTTATGAGACATGACATCACTACAAAACATCTCATGAACCTACTGTTTACCTCTCCTGGAAACAGTTATGAGACATGACATCACTACAAAACATCTCATGAACCTACTGTTTACCTCTCCTGGAAACAGTTATGAGACATGACATCATTACAAAACATCTCATGAACCTACTGTTTACCTCTCCTGGAAACAGTTATGAGACATGACATCACTACAAAACATCTCATGAACCTACTGTTTACCTCTCCTGGAAACAGTTATGAGACATGACATCACTACAAAACATCTCATGAACCTACTGTTTACCTCTCCTGGAAACAGTTATGAGACATGACATCACTACAAAACATCTCATGAACCTACTGTTTACCTCTCCTGGATACAGTTATGAGACATGACATAACATCACTACAAAACATCTCATGAACCTACTGTTTACCTCTCCTGGAAACAGTTATGAGACATGACATCACTACAAAACATCTCATGAACCTACTGTTTACCTCTCCTGGAAACAGTTATGAGACATGACATCACTACAAAACATCTCATGAACCTACTGTTTACCTCTCCTGGAAACAGTTATGAGACATGACATCACTACAAAACATCTCATGAACCTACTGTTTACCTCTCCTGGAAACAGTTATGAGACATGACATCATTACAAAACATCTCATGAACCTACTGTTTACCTCTCCTGGAAACAGTTATGAGACATGACATGACATCACTACAAAACATCTCATGAACCTACTGTTTACCTCTCCTGGAAACAGTTATGAGACATGACATCACTACAAAACATCTCATGAACCTACTGTTTACCTCTCCTGGAAACAGTTATGAGACATGACATGACATCACTACAAAACATCTCATGAACCTACTGTTTACCTCTCCTGGAAACAGTTATGAGACATGACATCACTACAAAACATCTCATGAACCTACTGTTTACCTCTCCTGGAAACAGTTATGAGACATAACATCACTACAAAACATCTCATGAACCTACTGTTTACCTCTCCTGGAAACAGTTATGAGACATGACATCACTACAAAACATCTCATGAACCTACTGTTTACCTCTCCTGGAAACAGTTCAACGACTGACAATAACACACCCAGGAGCATGAACATCACATCTACTTAATAGCAGCTTGTGAAAATAAAAACAGGCTGAGCGATTCCAACTTTAAGAACTGTTATTACTGCGTTCAATACTGCCTCCTGCCAAACTGTCTGTGTGTCTGTCAGTCATGTAATGTGTCCGTCTTCACCTTAAAAAGGTAGTGAGTTTCTAAGCCCAAGGGGTTTGCTCTGTCAGAAAGACAAAAGGGGAGTTAAGTTCTTTATCCGGTGAGTCAGCAGACAGTTGGGGGCAGAGCCTAAAGCAAAAGGGCAGGAAATGTATTTATGTGGGCCTGTCTTGCCTTGTCAGTGTTTTTAACCAGCACAGAATGCAACAGCATGTGACCGTAGTGTAATTCAACCATGACACCCTCTTCTGTAGCCTCTACTAACCTGGTTCACTGCTACACCTTGATGTCGGCTGAGATCAGGGAGTGGGTTTTATCTATCTATCTATCTATCTATCTATCTATCTATCTATCTATCTATCTATCTATCTATCTATCTATCTATCTATCTATCTATCCATTAACGAGTACAGTAACAACGTCAAACCACAGCATACTGAGTGAACACAGAGAATTGTCCCGAGGCGTTTTCCTTCCACCTTCCAGACATTCTCCAAGAACAAGGTGTACCTTAGTGTTGTGATGTTTTAAATCCTTCAACAATTAGCCCTCTTTAAAGACTTGCTGGTTTCTTTCTCCCGTGAGATGGTTGACGTGCCAGGAGTCAGTGGCTGTAAAGGAGACAATCAAACATGAAGATGAGCTCAGATCGGATCAGTCATATAACGCTTGGCAGAATTCTTTACATTCTGGGTAGAAGTAACAGATAGCTAGGGAACACAATATGGCCACTGTCTGGGAGAAGTAACAGATAGCTAGGGAACACAATATGGCCACTGTCTGGGTAGAAGTAACAGATAGCTAGGGAACACAATATGGCCACTGTCTGGGGAGAAGTAACAGATAGCTAGGGAACACAATATGGCCACTGTCTGGGTAGAAGTAACAGATAGCTAGGGAACACAATATGGCCACTGTCTGGGTAGAAGTAACAGATAGCTAGGGAACACAATATGGCCACTGTCTGGGGAGAAGTAACAGATAGCTAGGGAACACAATATGGCCACTGTCTGGGTAGAAGTAACAGATAGCTAGGGAACACAATATGGCCACTGTCTGGGTAGAAGTAACAGATAGCTAGGGAACACAATATGGCCACTGTCTGGGTAGAAGTAACAGATAGCTAGGGAACACAATATGGCCACTGTCTGGGTAGAAGTAACAGATAGCTAGGGAACACAATATGGCCACTGTCTGGGGAGAAGTAACAGATAGCTAGGGAACACAATATGGCCACTGTCTGGGGAGAAGTAACAGATAGCTAGGGAACACAATATGGCCACTGTCTGGGTAGAAGTAACAGATAGCTAGGGAACACAATATGGCCACTGTCTGGGTAGAAGTAACAGATAGCTAGGGAACACAATATGGCCACTGTCTGGGGAGAAGTAACAGATAGCTAGGGAACACAATATGGCCACTGTCTGGGTAGAAGTAACAGATAGCTAGGGAACACAATATGGCCACTGTCTGGGTAGAAGTAACAGATAGCTAGGGAACACAATATGGCCACTGTCTGGGTAGAAGTAACAGATAGCTAGGGAACACAATATGGCCACTGTCTGGGTAGAAGTAACAGATAGCTAGGGAACACAATATGGCCACTGTCTGGGGAGAAGTAACAGACAGCTAGGGAACACAATATGGCCACTGTCTGGGGGAGAAGTAACAGACAGCTAGGGAACACAATATGGCCACTGTCTGGGTAGAAGTAACAGATAGCTAGGGAACACAATATGGCCACTGTCTGGGGAGAAGTAACAGACAGCTAGGGAACACAATATGGCCACTGTCTGGGTAGAAGTAACAAATAGCTAGGGAACACTATATGGCCACTGTCTGGGGAGAAGTAACAGATAGCTAGGGAACATAATATGGCCACTGTCTGGGAGAAGTAACAGATAGCTAGGGAACACAATATGGCCACTGTCTGGGAGAAGTAACAGATAGCTAGGGAACACAATATGGCCACTGTCTGGGGAGAAGTAACAGATAGCTAGGGAACACAATATGGCCACTGTCTGGGTAGAAGTAACAGATAGCTAGGGAACACAATATGGCCACTGTCTGGGGAGAAGTAACAGATAGCTAGGGAACACAATATGGCCACTGTCTGGGGAGAAGTAACAGATAGCTAGGGAACACAATATGGCCACTGTCTGGGAGAAGTAACAGATAGCTAGGGAACACAATATGGCCACTGTCTGGGGAGAAGTAACAGATAGCTAGGGAACACAATATGGCCACTGTCTGGGGAGAAGTAACAGATAGCTAGGGAACACAATATGGCCACTGTCTGGGGAGAAGTAACAGATAGCTAGGGAACACAATATGGCCACTGTCTGGGTAGAAGTAACAGATAGCTAGGGAACACAATATGGCCACTGTCTGGGTAGAAGTAACAGATAGCTAGGGAACACAATGTGGCCACTGTCTGGGTAGAAGTAACAGATAGCTAGGGAACACAATATGGCCACTGTCTGGGTAGAAGTAACAGATAGCTAGGGAACACAATATGGCCACTGTCTGGGGAGAAGTAACAGATAGCTAGGGAACACAATATGGCCACTGTCTGGGTAGAAGTAACAGATAGCTAGGGAACACAATATGGCCACTGTCTGGGTAGAAGTAACAGATAGCTAGGGAACACAATATGGCCACTGTCTGGGGAGAAGTAACAGATAGCTAGGGAACACAATATGGCCACTGTCTGGGTAGAAGTAACAGATAGCTAGGAACACAATATGGCCACTGTCTGGGTAGAAGTAACAGATAGCTAGGGAACACAATATGGCCACTGTCTGGGTAGAAGTAACAGATAGCTAGGGAACACAATATGGCCACTGTCTGGGTAGAAGTAACAGATAGCTAGGGAACACAATATGGCCACTGTCTGGGGAGAAGTAACAGACAGCTAGGGAACACAATATGGCCACTGTCTGGGGAGAAGTAACAGACAGCTAGGGAACACAATATGGCCACTGTCTGGGTAGAAGTAACAGATAGCTAGGGAACACAATATGGCCACTGTCTGGGGAGAAGTAACAGACAGCTAGGGAACACAATATGGCCACTGTCTGGGTAGAAGTAACAGATAGCTAGGGAACACAATATGGCCACTGTCTGGGGAGAAGTAACAGATAGCTAGGGAACACAATATGGCCACTGTCTGGGGAGAAGTAACAGATAGCTAGGGAACACAATATGGCCACTGTCTGGGTAGAAGTAACAGATAGCTAGGGAACACAATATGGCCACTGTCTGGGGAGAAGTAACAGATAGCTAGGGAACACAATATGGCCACTGTCTGGGTAGAAGTAACAGATAGCTAGGGAACACAATATGGCCACTGTCTGGGGAGAAGTAACAGATAGCTAGGGAACACAATATGGCCACTGTCTGGGTAGAAGTAACAGATAGCTAGGGAACACAATATGGCCACTGTCTGGGTAGAAGTAACAGATAGCTAGGGAACACAATATGGCCACTGTCTGGGTAGAAGTAACAGACAGCTAGGGAACACAATATGGCCACTGTCTGGGGAGAAGTAACAGACAGCTAGGGAACACAATATGGCCACTGTCTGGGTAGAAGTAACAGATAGCTAGGGAACACAATATGGCCACTGTCTGGGGAGAAGTAACAGACAGCTAGGGAACACAATATGGCCACTGTCTGGGGAGAAGTAACAGATAGCTAGGGAACACTATATGGCCACTGTCTGGGGAGAAGTAACAGATAGCTAGGGAACACAATATGGCCACTGTCTGGGTAGAAGTAACAGATAGCTAGGGAACACAATATGGCCACTGTCTGGGAGAAGTAACAGATAGCTAGGGAACACAATATGGCCACTGTCTGGGGAGAAGTAACAGATAGCTAGGGAACACAATATGGCCACTGTCTGGGTAGAAGTAACAGATAGCTAGGGAACACAATATGGCCACTGTCTGGGTAGAAGTAACAGATAGCTAGGGAACCCAATATGGCCACTGTCTGGGTAGAAGTAACAGATAGCTAGGGAACACAATATGGCCACTGTCTGGGTAGAAGTAACAGATAGCTAGGGAACACAATATGGCCACTGTCTGGGTAGAAGTAACAGATAGCTAGGGAACACAATATGGCCACTGTCTGGGTAGAAGTAACAGATAGCTAGGGAACACAATATGGCCACTGTCTGGGTAGAAGTAACAGACAGCTAGGGAACACAATATGGCCACTGTCTGGGTAGAAGTAACAGATAGCTAGGGAACACAATATGGCCACTGTCTGGGTAGAAGTAACAGATAGCTAGGGAACACAATATGGCCACTGTCTGGGGAGAAGTAACAGATAGCTAGGGAACACAATATGGCCACTGTCTGGGGAGAAGTAACAGATAGCTAGGGAACACAATATGGCCACTGTCTGGGTAGAAGTAACAGATAGCTAGGGAACACAATATGGCCACTGTCTGGGTAGAAGTAACAGATAGCTAGGGAACACAATATGGCCACTGTCTGGGGAGAAGTAACAGATAGCTAGGGAACACAATATGGCCACTGTCTGGGTAGAAGTAACAGATAGCTAGGGAACACAATATGGCCACTGTCTGGGTAGAAGTAACAGATAGCTAGGGAACACAATATGGCCACTGTCTGGGTAGAAGTAACAGATAGCTAGGGAACACAATATGGCCACTGTCTGGGTAGAAGTAACAGATAGCTAGGGAACACAATATGGCCACTGTCTGGGGAGAAGTAACAGACAGCTAGGGAACACAATATGGCCACTGTCTGGGGAGAAGTAACAGACAGCTAGGGAACACAATATGGCCACTGTCTGGGTAGAAGTAACAGATAGCTAGGGAACACAATATGGCCACTGTCTGGGGAGAAGTAACAGACAGCTAGGGAACACAATATGGCCACTGTCTGGGTAGAAGTAACAAATAGCTAGGGAACACAATATGGCCACTGTCTGGGTAGAAGTAACAGATAGCTAGGGAACACAATATGGCCACTGTCTGGGGGAGAAGTAACAGACAGCTAGGGAACACAATATGGCCACTGTCTGGGTAGAAGTAACAGATAGCTAGGGAACACAATATGGCCACTGTCTGGGAGAAGTAACAGACAGCTAGGGAACACAATATGGCCACTGTCTGGGGAGAAGTAACAGACAGCTAGGGAACACAATATGGCCACTGTCTGGGTAGAAGTAACAGATAGCTAGGGAACACAATATGGCCACTGTCTGGGGAGAAGTAACAGACAGCTAGGGAACACAATATGGCCACTGTCTGGGTAGAAGTAACAGATAGCTAGGGAACACTATATGGCCACTGTCTGGGGAGAAGTAACAGATAGCTAGGGAACACAATATGGCCACTGTCTGGGTAGAAGTAACAGATAGCTAGGGAACACAATATGGCCACTGTCTGGGAGAAGTAACAGATAGCTAGGGAACACTATATGGCCACTGTCTGGGGAGAAGTAACAGATAGCTAGGGAACACAATATGGCCACTGTCTGGGTAGAAGTAACAGATAGCTAGGGAACACAATATGGCCACTGTCTGGGAGAGAAGTAACAGATAGCTAGGGAACACAATATGGCCACTGTCTGGGGAGAAGTAACAGATAGCTAGGGAACACAATATGGCCACTGTCTGGGGGAGAAGTAACAGACAGCTAGGGAACACAATATGGCCACTGTCTGGGGAGAAGTAACAGACAGCTAGGGAACACAATATGGCCACTGTCTGGGTAGAAGTAACAGATAGCTAGGGAACACAATATGGCCACTGTCTGGGGAGAAGTAACAGACAGCTAGGGAACACAATATGGCCACTGTCTGGGTAGAAGTAACAGATAGCTAGGGAACACAATATGGCCACTGTCTGGGGAGAAGTAACAGATAGCTAGGAACACAATATGGCCACTGTCTGGGGAGAAGTAACAGATAGCTAGGGAACACAATATGGCCACTGTCTGGGTAGAAGTAACAGATAGCTAGGGAACACAATATGGCCACTGTCTGGGGAGAAGTAACAGATAGCTAGGGAACACAATATGGCCACTGTCTGGGTAGAAGTAACAGATAGCTAGGGAACACAATATGGCCACTGTCTGGGTAGAAGTAACAGATAGCTAGGGAACACAATATGGCCACTGTCTGGGTAGAAGTAACAGATAGCTAGGGAACACAATATGGCCACTGTCTGGGTAGAAGTAACAGATAGCTAGGGAACACAATATGGCCACTGTCTGGGTAGAAGTAACAGACAGCTAGGGAACACAATATGGCCACTGTCTGGGGAGAAGTAACAGACAGCTAGGGAACACAATATGGCCACTGTCTGGGTAGAAGTAACAGATAGCTAGGGAACACAATATGGCCACTGTCTGGGAGAAGTAACAGACAGCTAGGGAACACAATATGGCCACTGTCTGGGTAGAAGTAACAGATAGCTAGGGAACACTATATGGCCACTGTCTGGGGAGAAGTAACAGATAGCTAGGGAACACAATATGGCCACTGTCTGGGTAGAAGTAACAGATAGCTAGGGAACACAATATGGCCACTGTCTGGGAGAAGTAACAGATAGCTAGGGAACACAATATGGCCACTGTCTGGGGAGAAGTAACAGATAGCTAGGGAACACAATATGGCCACTGTCTGGGGAGAAGTAACAGATAGCTAGGGAACACAATATGGCCACTGTCTGGGTAGAAGTAACAGATAGCTAGGGAACACAATATGGCCACTGTCTGGGGAGAAGTAACAGATAGCTAGGGAACACAATATGGCCACTGTCTGGGTAGAAGTAACAGATAGCTAGGGAACACAATATGGCCACTGTCTGGGTAGAAGTAACAGATAGCTAGGGAACACAATATGGCCACTGTCTGGGTAGAAGTAACAGATAGCTAGGGAACACAATATGGCCACTGTCTGGGTAGAAGTAACAGACAGCTAGGGAACACAATATGGCCACTGTCTGGGTAGAAGTAACAGATAGCTAGGGAACACAATATGGCCACTGTCTGGGTAGAAGTAACAGATAGCTAGGGAACACAATATGGCCACTGTCTGGGGAGAAGTAACAGATAGCTAGGGAACACAATATGGCCACTGTCTGGGGAGAAGTAACAGATAGCTAGGGAACACAATATGGCCACTGTCTGGGTAGAAGTAACAGATAGCTAGGGAACACAATATGGCCACTGTCTGGGTAGAAGTAACAGATAGCTAGGGAACACAATATGGCCACTGTCTGGGGAGAAGTAACAGATAGCTAGGGAACACAATATGGCCACTGTCTGGGTAGAAGTAACAGATAGCTAGGGAACACAATATGGCCACTGTCTGGGTAGAAGTAACAGATAGCTAGGGAACACAATATGGCCACTGTCTGGGTAGAAGTAACAGATAGCTAGGGAACACAATATGGCCACTGTCTGGGTAGAAGTAACAGATAGCTAGGGAACACAATATGGCCACTGTCTGGGGAGAAGTAACAGACAGCTAGGGAACACAATATGGCCACTGTCTGGGGAGAAGTAACAGACAGCTAGGGAACACAATATGGCCACTGTCTGGGTAGAAGTAACAGATAGCTAGGGAACACAATATGGCCACTGTCTGGGGAGAAGTAACAGACAGCTAGGGAACACAATATGGCCACTGTCTGGGTAGAAGTAACAAATAGCTAGGGAACACAATATGGCCACTGTCTGGGTAGAAGTAACAGATAGCTAGGGAACACAATATGGCCACTGTCTGGGGAGAAGTAACAGACAGCTAGGGAACACAATATGGCCACTGTCTGGGTAGAAGTAACAGATAGCTAGGGAACACAATATGGCCACTGTCTGGGGAGAAGTAACAGACAGCTAGGGAACACAATATGGCCACTGTCTGGGGGAGAAGTAACAGACAGCTAGGGAACACAATATGGCCACTGTCTGGGTAGAAGTAACAGATAGCTAGGGAACACAATATGGCCACTGTCTGGGGAGAAGTAACAGACAGCTAGGGAACACAATATGGCCACTGTCTGGGTAGAAGTAACAGATAGCTAGGGAACACAATATGGCCACTGTCTGGGGAGAAGTAACAGATAGCTAGGGAACACAATATGGCCACTGTCTGGGTAGAAGTAACAGATAGCTAGGGAACACAATATGGCCACTGTCTGGGAGAAGTAACAGATAGCTAGGGAACACAATATGGCCACTGTCTGGGGAGAAGTAACAGATAGCTAGGGAACACAATATGGCCACTGTCTGGGGAGAAGTAACAGATAGCTAGGGAACACAATATGGCCACTGTCTGGGTAGAAGTAACAGATAGCTAGGGAACCCAATATGGCCACTGTCTGGATAGAAGTAACAGATAGCTAGGGAACACAATATGGCCACTGTCTGGGTAGAAGTAACAGATAGCTAGGGAACACAATATGGCCACTGTCTGGGTAGAAGTAACAGATAGCTAGGGAACACAATATGGCCACTGTCTGGGTAGAAGTAACAGATAGCTAGGGAACACAATATGGCCACTGTCTGGGTAGAAGTAACAGACAGCTAGGGAACACAATATGGCCACTGTCTGGGTAGAAGTAACAGATAGCTAGGGAACACAATATGGCCACTGTCTGGGTAGAAGTAACAGATAGCTAGGGAACACAATATGGCCACTGTCTGGGGAGAAGTAACAGATAGCTAGGGAACACAATATGGCCACTGTCTGGGGAGAAGTAACAGATAGCTAGGGAACACAATATGGCCACTGTCTGGGTAGAAGTAACAGATAGCTAGGGAACACAATATGGCCACTGTCTGGGTAGAAGTAACAGATAGCTAGGGAACACAATATGGCCTCTGTCTGGGGAGAAGTAACAGATAGCTAGGGAACACAATATGGCCACTGTCTGGGTAGAAGTAACAGATAGCTAGGGAACACAATATGGCCACTGTCTGGGTAGAAGTAACAGATAGCTAGGGAACACAATATGGCCACTGTCTGGGTAGAAGTAACAGATAGCTAGGGAACACAATATGGCCACTGTCTGGGTAGAAGTAACAGATAGCTAGGGAACACAATATGGCCACTGTCTGGGAGAAGTAACAGACAGCTAGGGAACACAATATGGCCACTGTCTGGGGAGAAGTAACAGACAGCTAGGGAACACAATATGGCCACTGTCTGGGTAGAAGTAACAGATAGCTAGGGAACACAATATGGCCACTGTCTGGGGAGAAGTAACAGACAGCTAGGGAACACAATATGGCCACTGTCTGGGTAGAAGTAACAAATAGCTAGGGAACACTATATGGCCACTGTCTGGGGAGAAGTAACAGATAGCTAGGGAACATAATATGGCCACTGTCTGGGTAGAAGTAACAGATAGCTAGGGAACACAATATGGCCACTGTCTGGGAGAAGTAACAGATAGCTAGGGAACACAATATGGCCACTGTCTGGGGAGAAGTAACAGATAGCTAGGGAACACAATATGGCCACTGTCTGGGTAGAAGTAACAGATAGCTAGGGAACACAATATGGCCACTGTCTGGGGAGAAGTAACAGATAGCTAGGGAACACAATATGGCCACTGTCTGGGGAGAAGTAACAGATAGCTAGGGAACACAATATGGCCACTGTCTGGGAGAAGTAACAGATAGCTAGGGAACACAATATGGCCACTGTCTGGGGAGAAGTAACAGATAGCTAGGGAACACAATATGGCCACTGTCTGGGGAGAAGTAACAGATAGCTAGGGAACACAATATGGCCACTGTCTGGGGAGAAGTAACAGATAGCTAGGGAACACAATATGGCCACTGTCTGGGTAGAAGTAACAGATAGCTAGGGAACACAATATGGCCACTGTCTGGGTAGAAGTAACAGATAGCTAGGGAACACAATGTGGCCACTGTCTGGGTAGAAGTAACAGATAGCTAGGGAACACAATATGGCCACTGTCTGGGTAGAAGTAACAGATAGCTAGGGAACACAATATGGCCACTGTCTGGGGAGAAGTAACAGATAGCTAGGGAACACAATATGGCCACTGTCTGGGTAGAAGTAACAGATAGCTAGGGAACACAATATGGCCACTGTCTGGGTAGAAGTAACAGATAGCTAGGGAACACAATATGGCCACTGTCTGGGGAGAAGTAACAGATAGCTAGGGAACACAATATGGCCACTGTCTGGGTAGAAGTAACAGATAGCTAGGGAACACAATATGGCCACTGTCTGGGTAGAAGTAACAGATAGCTAGGGAACACAATATGGCCACTGTCTGGGTAGAAGTAACAGATAGCTAGGGAACACAATATGGCCACTGTCTGGGTAGAAGTAACAGATAGCTAGGGAACACAATATGGCCACTGTCTGGGGAGAAGTAACAGACAGCTAGGGAACACAATATGGCCACTGTCTGGGGAGAAGTAACAGACAGCTAGGGAACACAATATGGCCACTGTCTGGGTAGAAGTAACAGATAGCTAGGGAACACAATATGGCCACTGTCTGGGGAGAAGTAACAGACAGCTAGGGAACACAATATGGCCACTGTCTGGGTAGAAGTAACAGATAGCTAGGGAACACTATATGGCCACTGTCTGGGGAGAAGTAACAGATAGCTAGGGAACACAATATGGCCACTGTCTGGGTAGAAGTAACAGATAGCTAGGGAACACAATATGGCCACTGTCTGGGAGAAGTAACAGATAGCTAGGGAACACAATATGGCCACTGTCTGGGGAGAAGTAACAGATAGCTAGGGAACACAATATGGCCACTGTCTGGGTAGAAGTAACAGATAGCTAGGGAACACAATATGGCCACTGTCTGGGTAGAAGTAACAGATAGCTAGGGAACCCAATATGGCCACTGTCTGGGTAGAAGTAACAGATAGCTAGGGAACACAATATGGCCACTGTCTGGGTAGAAGTAACAGATAGCTAGGGAACACAATATGGCCACTGTCTGGGTAGAAGTAACAGATAGCTAGGGAACACAATATGGCCACTGTCTGGGTAGAAGTAACAGATAGCTAGGGAACACAATATGGCCACTGTCTGGGTAGAAGTAACAGACAGCTAGGGAACACAATATGGCCACTGTCTGGGTAGAAGTAACAGATAGCTAGGGAACACAATATGGCCACTGTCTGGGTAGAAGTAACAGATAGCTAGGGAACACAATATGGCCACTGTCTGGGGAGAAGTAACAGATAGCTAGGGAACACAATATGGCCACTGTCTGGGAGAAGTAACAGATAGCTAGGGAACACAATATGGCCACTGTCTGGGAGAAGTAACAGATAGCTAGGGAACACAATATGGCCACTGTCTGGGTAGAAGTAACAGATAGCTAGGGAACACAATATGGCCACTGTCTGGGGAGAAGTAACAGATAGCTAGGGAACACAATATGGCCACTGTCTGGGGAGAAGTAACAGATAGCTAGGGAACACAATATGGCCACTGTCTGGGGAGAAGTAACAGATAGCTAGGGAACACAATATGGCCACTGTCTGGGTATAAGTAACAGATAGCTAGGGAACACAATATGGCCACTGTCTACACCACATGGCAGTATGGCTCACATATTAATGCCATGGCAACCATCGTCTGGTTTAGTGTCATTGTATAATTACAAAATGAGTGTGAAATTATTACTGTGACTGACATTAATATTATTACTTAGCATACATGAATAAAAAAAAGAAAGTTTGCACTATTAGTTGCTAGCAAAACATTATTATGGTAAGCAGGAAAAAAAATAGTATCCTGGAAAAAGACCAATGTCTGTCTACAACAACCATAAATATGGTTTGCGGATGTGACCTTCTATGTCCTTTAAGTTAACAAGGGTGTTGCCATTGGAATGTTTGAAAGCAACCGCGTGTTATCACTACATCTGCCAGGTAGCAGCCTCTGAGAGGTAATTATGTGTTCTGAGTTCCCACTGAATACCACATGCCGCTGACACCCATTCCACGAGCTCAAGCCATGTCCTCTCTTTAATAATAGGTGCCATTTAGCAGACACTTTTATCCAAAGCGACAGTCATTCGTGAATATATTTTTCTTAAGGGTGGTCCCGGGATTCGAACCCACTATTCAGGCATTACAAGCACCATGCTCTACCAACTGAGCTAGAGAAAATTAAACGCAACATGTTAAAATACAGGGTTTCTATTTCCACCTTTGTTACATGTCATTTATGAGACAAAACAAGAGAATTATTTGATGATTGGACTGCATGTTTCCTTTGAGTGACTGTAGTGCTTAGTGGCTATAAGCATTGAGAAAACCAGCCGATACAGTGTTGAGACCTACCATTTTGTGTCTCGCTCTCACCTGTTGGAAGCATTTTCACAGGTTTCTGATAAATATTTTCAGTTCAAACATGTGTAGCCCACAACCTAAAGCACTTTCAAATAAGATGTTAGGATTCCTCTGGAGTGTGTAGTTAGCCTGTCTGAGCAGCGTGTTCTTTTCCACGTCTCTACCCAACTATGTGGCTAATTGCTCCCGCAGCGTACCCATTAGTTGCTATGGTAGTTAATAACATCTCTCTCTCTCTCTCTCTGGAAGAGGCTGTAAACAAACATTTCCTCCTGCTTCTCTAGCCTTTCAGTGCTACCCTTCACCCAGGTACTAATCGCTAATGGAGCTAGCATGCAGCGTCGTTAGCCATGGCCATAGCTCCAATCAGGGCCCCATGACAGCAACACTTGTTCAATTACTCTGAAGAGGGACATCATGTGCTGATTAAGTGCCTCTGATTCTCCTTATTTGTCTGCTAATGGCGCTGGGCTAATTAATGCATTGAGCTAACGTTGCGGCGCCACACCAAGCTTGTGTTGTTGTGTTGGCAGCAGCAGAAATTAATTGCGACAGAAGGGGACCGACGGCCGCATTGTCATCAGCTACAGGAAGTCATCCGTGGGCTCCCCACAGAGCACAGAGAAGAAGTGTTCTCTCATGTGTGTCTCTGCCTTTCTTTCTCCCTCTCTGACCTACGGGCTCTGGTTCAGCCCAAGACTCCAGGAGGTAGTTTAACTCAGTACGGCGACCATTGTTTATTTCAAAAGAGTGAATTGTGGGTATGTAGAAATGTGCTAGAATGTTGCGGTCAGAAGATCCCCGCCAAGGACTAGTAAAAAAAAACAAAGAGAAACGAGAGAAAGCCAACTTCTGACAAGAGAAGAGGAAAGTACCGTGTTTATGTTCAGTGTTGGTAACCCACTGTGTATTGCGGTGGGGTTTCAGATCGCAGTGGTCTGGCTCACGGTGGTTAGTAGAGGAACCATTTCTGTACCAGTGTGGAACAACTCCCTGGAACTCCCTGTATCAGACCCAATGAAACACACTTCGTCGGGAGGCTAGGACAAACTGTGGTTAGCCTCTGAGGTTATGGCATTGTCATGTACATGCTAGACGTGCCCTGGTGCGTTACATCGGCACGCCATGACGGTGACGGCTCAGATTCTAACAGGAGCTGCACATGTGCTGTGTTGTTCTAACTGTGGCTACTACGAATCAATTGTTTCAATCACAATGTACATGAAGAGTCCTAAAACATTACGCGCTAAATGAATCACCTAACTTAGCTAGTTCGTGGATTCATTGTACACATATTCTTTATTTTTCTCACTCAGCAGCTCAGCATGAGAAGGGGAAGTATTTTACTCAATGTTTTTCTTTTCAGTGTCAGTAGGCTCAAGCATAAATGTGTTCCCTCACGGCTGAAGTGAGAATGACAAGAACAAGCCTCTCCTCCAGGGTCTGTCTGTGTGTTTGGGTTTAGTGTTGGCAGCCAATGAGGAGATGCTATTTGAGCAGTGTCTTCCGACAGAAACTCAACAGTCTTTACATGTTTCGTCAGACACCCTGACTCATGTGTACAGTACACACACACACACACACACACACACACACACACACACACACACACACACACACACACACACACACACACACACACACACACACACACACACACACACACACACACACACACACACACACACACACACACACACACCACACACACACACACAAGATGGACGGGAGGCTGGTTTTCCTTCATGTGGTTGTGCTAGGTCTAGGACCTGTGACTTCTCACAGGATGTTTGTTCTCACAGCATCAGTTCTATTTGAGAGGGAGTTAAAGAGCAGGGAAATTCAGGAGGCAATGTAATACGCTGGGACAAATACATGATGGAACTGTCCAATTGGCAGAAGGGACGTGTGTGTGTGGTATGAATAAGTGTGAGTGTGTGTGTGTTCCAGGTTCAGTATGTGTGTGTGTAAGAGGTAATACATCAACGTAGTGTAAATAAGTGTATATGTGCCTGTCAGATGTCAGCCTGTGTACACACTCCTATGGGCTGGCCCAACAGACCCTAGTTCCTACACATCTGGTGAGTGCACTGGTATGTGCACCACAAAGGGAGCTAAAGGGTTTAAGACATTAAATAAACAGTCCCAACTTTATATCATGGAACCCATTGCTGCCATCTGGCCTGATGAGAGAAGTCCTCCACTGTGTGTGTGTGTGTGTGTGTGTGTGTGTGTGTGTGTGTGTGTGTGTGTGTGTGTGTGTGTGTGTGTGTGTGTGTGTGTGTGTGTGTGTGTGTGTGTGTGTGTGTGTGTGTGTGTGTGTGTGTGTGTGTGTGTGTGAGAGAGGGGGAGAGAGAGGGGGGGAGAGAGAGAGGGGGGAGAGAGAGAGAGAGAGAGAGAGAGAGAGAGAGAGAGAGAGAGAGAGAGAGAGAGAGAGAGAGAGAGAGAGAGAGAGAGAGAGAGAGAGAGAGAGAGAGAGAGAGAGAGGGGGGAGAGGGGGGAGAGAGAGAGAGAGAGGGAGACAGACAGAAGAAGAGAGAGAGAGAGAGAGACAGAAGAAGAGAGGGAGAGAGAGACAGACAGAAGAAGAGAGAGAGAGATGAAGGGTGCAGGCCCTGGTGTTGGTTCAATCATCTGAAGCCCTCCGTGTCTACAAATGTTGACAGTCATAGGGACTAAGCTAACCCATTCCACAGCAGCATGCTTGGTGGTGGCTTACCCTCCCCACACACACACGCACGCACACACATAGACGCACGCACGCACGCACGCACGCACGCACGCACGCACGCACGCAGGGGAAGTGATCGGGAGAGGTGGACCCGTGAGGTCACAGGAAGGGGGTGTTCCTTCGCATGCCAAGGCATCGCCAACAACAACAAACCCTAGAGTTTCACCTCCACAGTGTACGTGTGAATCCAGTCCTGGTTTTCTCTCCTTCCTACCATCATCAGAACTGGCCCTCCATGACCACTATGCTGTAGCCTGTACTCTAATGTTATGTGATGCCTCATTGTTTTTCCATATCCTTGTATTGGCTGTGTGGAAATGACTGCCGGTTCATGTTCCATTTTCTCAGGATGATATTTAGGTAAATCATTCCTCACAGCTGGAGAGATGTGGAGTGTGCTGTGTGTGTGTGTTGTATGTGTGTGTGTGTCTGTGTGTCTATGTGTGTGTGTGCGTGCGTGTGTGTGTGTATGTGTGCGTGCGTGCGTGCGTGTGTGCGTGTGTGTGTGTGCGTGCGTGCGTTTCTCAATATAATGACAGGAAACACTGTAAAGGAGGTAACTCTTTTCAAACCTCTCTGTTCTCTGTCCTCACCCCCACATGCTCTGGGGCAGACCTGCTGTACTGCTCCAACACTATAGATGGGTCCACATGTGCTCAAGGTGATCTATCGATCAGGGGATCTCTGCAGCACCTGCTCTGGAGCCTGATCCCAGAACAGATCTGTTTGTGCTGAGGTCAAATGTGGCTAACAATGAGTGACAAGGAGTTGGCAAAACAGCACAAACAGATCTAGAGCACAATGCTGAGGCACAATGGATGGTTAATTAAACAGGACTGTGATTCTGTGTTCAAGGAGGCTTAATAAAACAGGACTGTGATTCTGTGTTCCAGGGGCTTAATAAAACAGGACTGTGATTCTGGGTTCCAGGAGGCTTAATAAAATAGGACTGTGATTCTGTGTTCCAGGAGGCTTAATAAAACAGGACTGTGATTCTGTGTTCCAGGAGGCTTAATAAAACAGGACTGTGATTATGTGTTCCAGGAGGCTTAATAAAACAGGACTGTGATTCTGTGTTCCAGGAGGCTTAATAAAATAGGACTGTGATTCTGTGTTCCAGGAGGCTTAATAAAACAGGACTGTGATTCTGTGTTCCAGGAGGCTTAATAAAACAGGACTGTGATTCTGTGTTCCAGGAGGCTTAATAAAACAGGACTGTGATTCTGTGTTCCAGGAGGCTTAATAAAACAGGACTGTGATTCTGTGTTCCGAGAGGCTTAATAAAACAGGACTGTGATTCTGTGTTCCAGGAGGCTTAATAAAACAGGACTGTGATTCTGTGTTCCAGGAGGCTTAATAAAACAGGACTGTGATTATGTGTTCCAGGAGGCTTAATAAAAAACAGGACTGTGATTCTGTGTTCCAGGAGGCTTAATAAAACAGGACTGTGATTCTGTGTTCCAGGAGGCTTAATAAAACAGGACTGTGATTCTGTGTTCCAGGAGGCTTAATAAAACAGGACTGTGATTCTGTGTTCCAGGAGGCTTAATAAAACAGGACTGTGATTCTGGGTTCCAGGAGGCTTAATAAAACAGGACTGTGATTCTGTGTTCTAGGAGGCTTACTAAAACAGGACTGTGATTCTGTGTTCCAGGAGGCTTAATAAAACAGGACTGTGATTCTGTGTTCCAGGAGGCTAAATAAAACAGGACTGTGATTCTGTGTTCCGGGAGGCTTAATAAAACAATAAGAGGGAGATTTCAAAGATGGAGTCAAAGCCTGCAGGGAGAGAACAGGCACTAATTTGCTTTGTTCAGCTACATGAGTCACCTCATTGGTTGTCATTGAACTGCGGCTCTTTTATTCGTCAAATGAGATTCAGAAGGTCATTGTGCTCAGATCGTCAACGGGGGAGAAAAGATTGCATGCATAATACCGACTGCATGCAGCTTTTTAATTTCTACCATTTTTTCTCTCTCAATTCGTTCTTATCTGACACCTTGCCCTTTACGAATCTATTTGCACAAACTGCTGAAGACATCAACGGACATTATGGCATTTAAAGGAGATGATTATGATTTTGCAGTGAAGGACGAGGGAGTTATTATTCCTGCTTGTACAATTGTGATGATGATGTAATCTTTCATTTCGTGACCGAGGAAAAATGCATGAAAAGGAATGTTGGAGAAGAAAGAAGTGATAGAATCAAGTAATTATACTATGTAAACATTAATAGTTCTAGAATCAAGTAATTATACTATGTAAACATTAATAGTTCTAGAATCAAGTAATTATACTATGTAAACATTAATAGCTCTAGAATCAAGTAATTATACTATGTACACTTAATAGTTCTAGAATCAAGTAATTATACTATGTACACTTAATAGTTCTAGAATCAAGTAATTATACTATGTACACTTAATAGTTCTAGAATCAAGTAATTATACTATGTACACTTAATAGTTCTAGAATCAAGTAATTATACTATGTACACTTAATAGTTCTAGAATCAAGTAATTATACTATGTACACTTAATAGTTCTAGAATCAAGTAATTATACTATGTAAACTTAATAGTTCTAGAATCAAGTAATTATACTATGTACAATTAATAGTTCTAGAATCAAGTAATTATACTATGTAAACTTAATAGTTCTAGAATCAAGTAATTATACTATGTAAGATTAATTGTTCTAGAGTCAAGTAATTATACTATGTACACTTAATAGTTCTAGAATCAAGTAATTATACTATGTAAGATTAATTGTTCTAGAGACAAGTAATTATACTAGGTAAGATTAATCGTTCTAGAGACAAGTAATTATACTATGTAAGATTAATTGTTCTAGAGTCAAGTAATTATACTATGTACACTTAATAGTTCTAGAATCAAGTAATTATACTATGTACACTTAATAGTTCTAGAATCAAGTAATTATACTATGTACACTTAATAGTTCTAGAATCAAGTAATTATACTATGTACACTTAATAGTTCTAGAATCAAGTAATTATACTATGTACACTTAATAGTTCTAGAATCAAGTAATTATACTATGTAAACTTAATAGTTCTAGAATCAAGTAATTATACTATGTAAGATTAATTGTTCTAGAGTCAAGTAATTATACTATGTACACTTAATAGTTCTAGAATCAAGTAATTATACTATGTAAGATTAATTGTTCTAGAGACAAGTAATTATACTATGTACACTTAATAATTCTAGAATCAAGTAATTATACTATGTACACTTAATAGTGATAGAATCAAGTAATTATACTATGTACACTTAATAGTTCTAGAATCAAGTAATTATACTATGTAAGATTAATTGTTCTAGAGTCAAGTAATTATACTATGTACACTTAATAGTTCTAGAATCAAGTAATTATACTATGTAAGATTAATTGTTCTAGAGACAAGTAATTATACTATGTAAGATTAATCGTTCTAGAGACAAGTAATTATACTATGTAAGATTAATCGTTCTAGAGACAAGTAATTATACTATGTAAGATTAATTGTTCTAGAGACAAGTAATTATACTATGTAAGATTAATCGTTCTAGAGACAAGTAATTATACTATTTAAGCTTAACCGTTCTAGAATCAAGTAATTATACTAGTATATTGTACTAAACATCACCGCAAAGTTGAAAGATATGTGTTGCGCAGAAACACGAAGTGGGTGGCCAGCATAGATAGATGGGATGGGCTGAGGGTGACCAGCAGAGATAGATGGGATGGGCTGAGGGTGACCAGCAGAGATAGATGGGATGGGCTGAGGGTGACCAGCAGAGATAGATGGGATGGGCTGAGGGTGGCCAGCAGAGATAGATGGGATGGGCTGAGGGTGACCAGCAGAGATAGATGGGATGGGCTGAGGGTGACCAGCAGAGATAGATGGGATGGGCTGAGGGTGGCCAGCAGAGATAGATGGGATGGGCTGAGGGTGGCCAGCAGAGATAGATGGGATGGGCTGAGGGTGACCAGCAGAGATAGATGGGATGGGCTGAGGGTGGCCAGCAGAGATAGATGGGATGGGCTGAGGGTGACCAGCAGAGATAGATGGGATGGGCTGAGGGTGGCCAGCAGAGATAGATGGGATGGGCTGAGGGTGACCAGCAGAGATAGATGGGATGGGCTGAGGGTGACCAGCAGAGATAGATGGGATGGGCTGAGGGTGGCCAGCAGAGATAGATGGGATGGGCTGAGGGTGACCAGCAGAGATAGATGGGATGGGCTGAGGGTGGCCAGCAGAGATAGATGGGATGGGCTGAGGGTGGCCAGCAGAGATAGATGGGATGGGCTGAGGGTGGCCAGCAGAGATAGATGGGATGGGCTGAGGGTGACCAGCAGAGATAGATGGGATGGGCTGAGGGTGGCCAGCAGAGATAGATGGGATGGGCTGAGGGTGGCCAGCAGAGATAGATGGGATGGGCTGAGGGTGACCAGCAGAGATAGATGGGATGGGCTGAGGGTGACCAGCAGAGATAGATGGGATTGGGCTGAGGGTGACCAGCAGAGATAGATGGGACGGGCTGAGGGTGACCAGCAGAGATAGATGGGATGGGCTGAGGGTGACCAGCAGAGATAGATGGGATGGGCTGAGGGTGGCCAGCAGAGATAGATGGAATGGGCTGAGGGTGACCAGCAGAGATAGATGGGATGGGCTGAGGGTGACCAGCAGAGATAGATGGATTGGGCTGAGGGTGACCAGCAGAGATAGATGGGATGGGCTGAGGGTGACCAGCAGAGATAGATGGATTGGGCTGAGGGTGACCAGCAGCGATAGATGGATTGGGCTGAGGGTGACCAGCAGCGATAGATGGGATGGGCTGAGGGTGACCAGCAGAGATAGATGGGATGGGCTGAGGGTGACCAGCAGCGATAGATGGGATGGGCTGAGGGTGACCAGCAGCGATAGATGGGATGGGCTGAGGGTGACCAGCAGAGATAGATGGGATGGGCTGAGGGTGACCAGCAGCGATAGATGGGATGGGCTGAGGGTGACCAGCAGAGATAGATGGGATGGGCTGAGGATGACCAGCAGAGATAGATGGGATGGGCTGAGGGTGACCAGCAGAGATAGATGGGATGGGCTGAGGGTGACCAGCAGAGATAGATGGGATGGGCTGAGGGTGACCAGCAGAGATAGATGGGATGGGCTGAGGGTGACCAGCAGAGATAGATGGGATGGGCTGAGGGTGACCAGCAGAGATAGGTGGGATGGGCTGAGGGAAGCTAAGGGTTGGTATGTGGAATTGGAGACAAGTGGGAGTGGAGTTACTGTGCAGGATATAGAATGATGGTCAAAGATAAAAGTTAAAATAAAATAAAACATAATAAAAATTTGAATGACACTTAGTGGAAGTGTTTTTACAACTAATGTCGGTTTGCCTGAGGATGATGCCGTGCAGATGTTTGTACACATGCATATACACACACTCTGATTCAAATAAACACATACAAGAACACACACATACATGTAATCGTGCCAGACATGCACACAAACATATACAGTTGGCATTGCTGTTCTGATTTCAGTTGTCCTTGATGTCCTTTGTTTTAAATGTATTAGTATTGATTTTTTTACATTGTTGTTTGCTGTTTTCTTCTGTCTTTTCCTTTTATCTCTTTAGTTCTCTTGGTTGTTGGTGAATTAATATAATAATAATAATAATATATGCCATTTAGCAGACGCTTTTATCCAAAGCGACTTACAGTCATGTGTGCATACATTCTACGTATGGGGGTCCCGGGGATCGATTCCACTACCTGGTTACAAGCGCCATGCTCTACCAACTGAGCTACAGAAGGAATTGGGGGTTCTTGGGGGTGGGGGTTCATTCTCTTGGTTGTTGGTGAATTGGGGGTTCTTGGGGGTGGGGTTCATTCTCTTGGTTGTTGGTGCATTGGGGGTTCTTGGGGGTGGGGTTCATTCTCTTGGTTGTTGGTGATTGGGGGTTCTTGGGGGTGGGGGCTCATTCTCCTGGTTGTTGGTGCATTGGGGGTTCTTGGGGGTGGGGGTTCATTCTCTTGGTTGTTGGTGCATTGGGGGTTATTGGGGGTGGGGGTTCATTCACCTGGTTGTTGGTGCATTGGGGGTTCTTGGGGGTGGGGGTTCATTCTCCTGGTTGTTGGTGCATTGGGGGTTCTTGGGGGTGGGGGTTCATTCTCCTGGTTGTTGGTGCATTGGGGGTTCTTGGGGGTGGGGTTCATTCTCCTGTTTGTTGGTGCATTGGGGGTTCTTGGGGGTGGGGTTCATTCTCTTGGTTGTTGGTGAATTGGGGGTTCTTGGGGGTGGGGGTTCATTCTCTTGGTTGTTGGTGCATTGGGGGTTCTTGGGGGTGGGGGTTCATTCTCTTGGTTGTTGGTGAATTGGGGGTTCTTGGGGGTGGGGGCTCATTCTCCTGGTTGTTGGTGCATTGGGGGTTCTTGGGGTGGGGGTTCATTCTCTTGGTTGTTGGTGCATTGGGGGTTATTGGGGGTGGGGGTTCATTCACCTGGTTGTTGGTGCATTGGGGGTTCTTGGGGGTGGGGGTTCATTCTCCTGGTTGTTGGTGCATTGGGGGTTCTTGGGGGTGGGGGTTCATTCTCCTGGTTGTTGGTGCATTGGGGGTTCTTGGGGGTGGGGGTTCATTCTCCTGGTTGTTGGTGCATTGGGGGTTCTTGGGGGTGGGGGTTCATTCTCTTGGTTGTTGGTGAATTGGGGGTTCTTGGGGGTGGGGGTTCATTCTCCTGGTTGTTGGTGCATTGGGGGTTCTTGGGGGTGGGGGTTCATTCTCCTGGTTGTTGGTGCATTGGGGGTTCTTGGGGGTGGGGGTTCATTCTCCTGGTTGTTGGTGCATTGGGGGTTCTGGGGTGGGGGTTCATTCTCTTGGTTGTTGGTGCATTGGGGGTTCTTGGGGGTGGGGGTTCATTCTCCTGGTTGTTGGTGCATTGGGGGTTCTTGGGGGTGGGGTTCATTCTCCTGGTTGTTGGTGCATTGGGGGTTCTTGGGGGTGGGGGTTCATTCTCCTGGTTGTTGGTGCATTGGGGGTTCTTGGGGGTGGGGTTCATTCTCTTGGTTGTTGGTGCATTGGGGGTTCTTGGGGGTGGGGTTCATTCTCTTGGTTGTTGGTGCATTGGGGGTTCTTGGGGGTGGGGGTTCATTCTCCTGGTTGTTGGTGCATTGGGGGTTCTTGGGGGTGGGGGTTCATTCTCCTGGTTGTTGGTGCATTGGGGGGTTCTTGGGGGTGGGGGTTCATTCTCCTGGTTGTTGGTGCATTGGGGGTTCTTGGGGGTGGGGGTTCATTCTCCTGGTTGTTGGTGCATTGGGGGTTCTTGGGGTTGGGGGTTCATTCTCCTGGTTGTTGGTGCATTGGGGGTTCTTGGGGGGGGGGTTCATTCTCCTGGTTGTTGGTGCATTGGGGGTTCTTGGGGTGGGGTTCATTCTCTTAGTTGTTGGTGCATTGGGGGGGTTCTTGGGGGTGGGGGTTCATTCTCCTGGTTGTTGGTGCATTGGGGGGTTATTGGGGGTGGGGGTTCATTCTCTTGGTTGTTGGTGCATTGGGGGGTTCTTGGGGTGGGGGTTCATTCTCCTGGTTGTTGGTGCATTGGGGGTTCTTGGGGGTGGGGGTTCATTCTCCTGGTTGTTGGTGCATTGGGGGTTCTTGGGGGTGGGGGTTCATTCTCCTGGTTGTTGGTGCATTGGGGGTTCTTGGGGGTGGGGGTTCATTCTCCTGGTTGTTGGTGCATTGGGGGGTTCTTGGGGGTGGGGGTTCATTCTCCTGGTTGTTGGTGCATTGGGGGGTTTTGGGGGTGGGGGTTCATTCTCCTGGTTGTTGGTGCATTGGGGAGTTCTTTGGGGTGGGGGTTCATTCTCCTGGTTGTTGGTGCATTGGGGGGTTCTTGGGGGTGGGGGTTCATTCTCCTGGTTGTTGGTGCATTGGGGGTTCTTGGGGGTGGGGGTTCATTCTCCTGGTTGTTGGTGCATTGGGGAGTTCTTGGGGGTGGGGTTCATTCTCCTGGTTGTTGGTGCATTGGGGGTGGGGGGTTCTTGGGGGTGGGGGTTCATTCTCCTGGTTGTTGGTGCATTGGGGGGTTCTTGGGGGTGGGGGTTCATTCTCCTGGTTGTTGGTGCATTGGGGTGTTCTTGGGGTGGGGTTCATTCTCCTGGTTGTTGGTGCATTGGGGGTTCTTGGGGGTGGGGGTTCATTCTCCTGGTTGTTGGTGCATTGGGGGTTCTTGGGGTGGGGTTCATTCTCCTGGTTGTTGGTGCATTGGGGGTTCTTGGGGGTGGGGTTCATTCTCTTAGTTGTTGGTGCATTGGGGGTTCTTGGGGTGGGGTTTATTCTCCTGGTTGTTGGTGCATTGGGGGGTTCTTGGGGGTGGGGGTTCATTATCTTGGTTGTTGGTGCATTGGGGTGTTCTTGGGGGTGGGGGATCATTCTCCTGGTTGTTGTTGCATTGGGGGGTTCTTGGGGGTGGGGGATCATTCTCTTGGTTGTTGGTGCATTGGGGGGTTCTTGGGGGTGGGGAATGGAATTAATTTGATTTTTTATTTATTTTTCTTTCTGGGGGACTGTGGGAGGGGTCTCGAATGGTTGAGGGACAGATATTGGGGAACTGTGGGGGGATCTTGGAGGGTTCGGGTTCACGTTTTTTGTCCTGCTGGTAGATCGGTCAACGTGCCCTTGAGCAGGGCATTGACCCTGGATGCTTCTGTGTGTCACTCTGAATGGGAGTCTGTTGGATGACTGGTATGATGTAGTTATTGAATGGGAGTCTGTTGGATGACTGGTATGATGTATAGTTATTGAATGGGAATTATGACTGGTAATGGGAATGTCTGTTGGATGACTGGTATGATGTAGTTATTGAATGGGAATCTGTTGGATGACTGGTATGATGTAGTTATTGAATGGGAATCTGTTGGATGACTGGTATGATGTAGTTATTGAATGGGAATCTGTTGGATGACTGGTATGATGTAGTTATTGAATGGGAGTCTGTTGGATGACTGGTATGATGTAGTTATCGAATGGGAGTCTGTTGGATGACTGGTATGATGTAGTTATTGAATGGGAATCTGTTGACTGGTATGACTGGTACTGGTATGTAGTTATTGAATGGGAGTCTGTTGGATGACTGGTATGATGTAGTTATTGAATGGGAGTCTGTTGGATGTCTGGTATGATGTAGTTATTGAGCAGCGTCATTGCAAGTATATTGTATGTTTAGAATATTCAATCAAATAAAAGTAAAAATTAAATCAAAATGATACTGTGTAAGCTTCATTGTTCTACAATGGGATTTGTGCAAGTGTTTTTGAAGTTATTGAGATAAACAGAGATCAGACAAATGCCTTAATAAAAATAAATATTGTATTTTGAATTAATCATATAAATTAAATAATAGAATAAAAATCGTGATATAGTCAATATATCCAACATAAGTAAATCAGCTTCCAAGCATCCACTCGCAATCACAGCTAAAGGTTCCACACTGTTTCAGAGATGAGATCGGAGTTTGTCCACTCTCTGAGAAAAATATTCTGTCTGGTTGTTGGGCTGACGGTAGAAGACATTGATTTCCTTCTGTCTGGCCAATTTGCTGTTAAAAAGGCTGAATTAGCTGTCTGCCCAGCTTGCCTCGGACAATGCTGAGTGATCACACTGATCAGACTCCAGACATGTTTCAGGAATATCCTAGAGTTCTACAGCTCAGGGGTTTTCAAACTGTTTGCTTTTTCTACCCATTTATTTTTCTCAAAATTAAATATTGGTTTTCTTCTACCTTCAGGACATGTTTGGTCAAATCTGGATCAATCTTCCTGTCTTTACTATCCACCCCCAATGACAATCATATTTTACCATCAGTATGCAAATGGTCTTTGCATTGTTCTGTCTCATGTAGTACACCAGTGGTGGTCAGGGCCTTATCACTGATGGACATGCAGTGGGGCCCCGACCTCCAGGAGGCCCACAACCAAAACTCACTGATGGACACGCAGTGGGGCCCCGACCTCCAGGAGGCCCACAACCAAAACTCACTTATGGCTCCAAAAGGCTTGCTCAAATAGTTTATGCCATGTTCATATGCGATGCCCAAATGTGTAGAATATCAGGACAGTTCCACCATTCTAGCAGGATTACCACTAGCAGCCATTGCACAGCTCGCTAGCTGCACGAACCCTGTATTTGGACACCATGGGCCAGTATTTACTCTGTCTTTGGGCACCATGGGTCAGTATTTACTCTGTCTTTAGGCACCATGGGTCAGTATTTACTCTGTCTTTGTGCACCATGGGTCAGTATTTACTCTCTCTTTGTGCACCATGGGCCAGTATTTACTCTCTCTTTGTGCACCATGGGTCAGTATTTATTCTCTCTTTGGGCACCATGGGTCAGTATTTACTCTGTCTTTAGGCACCATGGGCCAGTATTTACTGTCTTTGGGCACCATGGGCCAGTATTTATTCTGTCTTTGGGCACCATGGGTCAGTATTTACTCTGTCTTTGGGCACCATGGGCCTGTATTTACTCTGTCTTTAGGCACCATGGGTCAGTATTTACTCTGTCTTTGTGCACCATGGGTCAGTATTTACTCTCTCTTTGTGCACCATGGGCCAGTATTTACTCTCTCTCTTTGTGCACCATGGGTCAGTATTTATTCTCTCTTTGGGCACCATGGGTCAGTATTTACTCTGTCTTTAGGCACCATGGGCCAGTATTTACTGTCTTTGGGCACCATGGGCCAGTATTTATTCTGTTTTTGGGCACCATGGGTCAGTATTTACTCTGTCTTTGGGCACCATGGGCCTGTATTTACTCTGTCTTT
This sequence comes from Oncorhynchus keta, assembly GCF_023373465.1. Classification (NCBI taxonomy): domain Eukaryota; kingdom Metazoa; phylum Chordata; class Actinopteri; order Salmoniformes; family Salmonidae; genus Oncorhynchus; species Oncorhynchus keta. Next base: position 11,473 of record NW_026279450.1, on the reverse strand, counting down.
GGGCACCATGGGCCAGTATTTACTCTGTCTTTGGGCACCATGGGTCAGTATTTACTCTGTCTTTAGGCACCATGGGCCAGTATTTACTCTGTCTTTGGGCACCATGGGTCAGTATTTACTCTGTCTTTGGGCACCATGGGCCAGTATTTACTCTGTCTTTGGGCACCATGGGTCAGTATTTACTCTGTCTTTAGGCACCATGGGCCAGTATTTACTCTGTCTTTGGGCACCATGGGCCTGTATTTACTCTGTCTTTGGGCACCATGGGTCAGTATTTACTCTGTCTTTGGGCACCATGGGTCATGATGCTGTATGATGCATTATTGTTATATGCCATATTGCCAACGGACAAAAGAGCAATGAAATACAAATGAACAATAATAATTATAATTATAATAACAGTAAGAAATTGTAATCATAATAATAATTATAATTATAATAATACCACTAATAATTACAATAGTCATAATAATAATATCCCTATTAACAACCTATCATCATCACCCCATAACTCTTATCTAGATAAATTACACATCAGGGATTTGGTTTCTATAATAACTTGGCATGCAACAACAAAGCCCCTCCGAAATCGCTTCCCTCCATGCTTGACACACTATCTCACCCCCTCACTCCCTCTCAGACCCTCAAAGCCCTGCTGCATGTGAGGCCAAACAGCTTTCCCCATCCGTTCCAATGGCTTAATGAGTAGCAGCGAGCCAACCGTAGTCCCTCAAAGCCCTGCTCCTGGCCCTTTCATACATAAGGGAAGAATTCGGCAGTACCTGTATGGTTAGTGAGAAAGTCCATATTGCAAATGTACGGTCCCTTACTAGACGTCCGAAATCGTTTGTAAAATTCGCGGACGGCGTCGGGCCGAGCGGCAGGGCCGGACCTACCAGGAAGTCATCAAATGAACGTTGTCGGACATTCGGTTTCCGTTTTACAAAAATAATAAGATTTATGTCATTTTTCCCATGTCCCGGAAATTCCCACAAGAGGGCATAAGCAATCATATGGCTATTGCTACAAAACATCACGATTCACGACGGGGCCTTATCTCGAAAACTGAAAATATTTAGAAGCCGAAACTCGGTGAGCGTAGGGGCGGCATAATGGGCAGTTGGCCCCGAACAAGATGGCGTCTAGGCCTCAACGGTTTTTGAGTTATGGCCATTTATCTGGGATTAAAGGTCCAAAATGAAAATAGAGAAATTATTTTTCCACTTCACGTCAAAGTCAAGGAGCCTCCGGTGTCAATAAAAAAAAGAACCAGCCATTTATCTATCGTCATTTAAGAGAAATCGTACAACGACACCTTGGTGATGTTCACGGATAGGTGTTTTTTTTTCAACGGTTACAGATCCAGTTGCAGGTTGTTCTTACGAATCTTTTTAAAGTGTGCTGCGGGCTCTGCGAGATTTCTGTGATTTTCTATGATTTTCTGAAATAACACACACTCACTAAACCCTCCGTAAATAACTCAGTTCTTAACGTAAAGACTTAAAACTCGGGATTCTGTAAAGGCATACCCCAATCATGATATGAGTTTATTTATAGCTTCCTGTGCCAACCGGAAGTGCCTTTAATGGTGTCACAGTGGCAGTTTCCATGGGTTAAAAAGGTCAGATCTTTTCAAAACTTCATATGTGTGACTAGGTAACCCTCGTGAACTGTAAATCAGTCATTTCTCCCAACAGATGTCAAAGAAAATCTCTCACACGCACACACAGCAAGGATGGAGTGAAAAGTGCGGTTCTCAAAGACACAGAGAGCAGGCAATGGCATAAACATAATAATCTCTAGGCCGTGCCGAGTTCAACGAGATATCCCGCTTGACCGTAGCTCGCTCGGTCTGAGCGCAGCGACCATTAGAAAAGTAGGCCCAAAATGAAGCCTGCCCCACAACGTCATTTGCTTTTGGGTGACAGTGAGAGAACCGTTAGGGTGAGAAGCACAATTCGACCTCAGGTATGTTCCTAAGGTCCTTCCGATCCGTGCAAGCCTAACGTTGACAGTGTGGCATTAACCCTTAATAGTTAAAAGATGGTGTTTACTTCAAAAGTTTGCATTGATTTCTCTCCCCATAGGAATACATTGCCTTTACCCCTAAATTCAACCTGAAGTCTATATGGGTTATGAATGCCGTATGAACCTGTCTTTGATAACAGTCCATCAGGCCAGTATGAGGTCTACCTGTGTTGATTCTAGGCTTCCTGGACCAACCGGAAGTGGTTAAAATCACCCTAAAAGTGTTTTTCCATTACCTGCCTGCAGTTTGATAGACATAGTGCATTCAACCCTGTGTAAATCAGTCAATTCTTAACGTAAGGACTTAAAACTCAGGATTCTGTAAAAGCATAGCCCAGTGAGGATATGTGTTGACTTATAGCTTCCTGTGACAACCGGAAGTGCCTTAATTGGTGTCTCAGGGGCTGTTTCGAGGGGTTAAAAAGTCAGATCTGTCCAAAACTTCATATGTGTGATTAGGCAACCCCCATGAACTGTAAATCAGTCATTTTTCCCATAAAATTTCAAAGGAAAACTAAATCACACAGACACACAACTTGGAAGGAGGGACGTATTGGGGTTGTAGAGACAGACAGTGCCTCCAATAGTTAGCTTTGTTCGAGCTAAAAGAACCGTCAGACCTAGAGTTCCGAAACTTTAGAAACCTGTTCTAGACCTCGGGTCGATAGTGCGTGGTGAGTTAGGTGGCTCTAGAAGGTTCTCGGACCGAGAAATAGCCTCGTACATTTGCAATGACTTCAATTCATTTTGACCATTACGAAAATGGCGACATTTAGAAAAGTCTCAGAGACACAAGACTAGGTGCATTGAAACCGGCTCGGGCCATAGAGACGGACCCCAACGTTTCGGTCCGATAGCTCATTCAAGGACCCCATAGCAAGGCATGGAAAAAAGTGGATTTTCAGCACCAATTAGGGTTTTACTCGGGCACCGAAGGACCTATCGAGCCGAAACTCGGGATTCGGGGTCGCCTCACATAGGCCTTCACATAATGTCTGACCTGGACCCGCAGCTAGAACGTAACTATGTGTTTTACGTTTTATTATGTTTTAAACTAATGGCGCTGTGAATTATGGGCCTGCTCTGACATATGTGATAGTTGGCTTCTAAATGAGTTGGAAAAAGTGGGTTTGGTGTCAATTGGTATCAGTTTGGTGTCAGAATGACATCTAATTGACTGGTGGACACTGACTTGCTAGTTGACTTTTGTACATTAGCAATATGTTTAAACGGAGAGGGACCATCACCAAAATGGCATTCTGAAATCAACACAAAAAATGGCATCACCATAGTCTCCAGGCTGTGCAGAGTTCAACGAGACGCCCCGCTTGACCGTAGCTCGCTCTGAGTGCAGCGACCTTGAAAAAAAGAAGGCGCAAAGGAAGGCTGGCCCTCAATGTCATTTGCTTTTGGGTGACAGTGAGAGAACCGTTAGGTGAGAAGCACACCCGACCTCGGGTACGTTCCTAAGGTCCTCCCGATCCGTGCAAGCCTAACCTTGACCCTGTGGCATTAACCCTTAACAGTTAAAAGAAGGTGTTTACATCAAAGAGTTTGCATTGACTTCTCTCCCCATAGGAATACATTGCCTGCACCTCTAAATTCAACCTGAAGCCTATGTGGGTTATGAATGCCTTATGAACCTGTCTTCTATGACAGTCCATCAGACCACTATGAGGTCTACCTGTGTCGATTCTAAGCTTCCTGGAGCAACCGGAAGTGGTTAGATTGACCCAAAAGGAGTTTTGATGTACATAACCTTCAAAGGTGAAAATGACTGCATTCAACACTGTGTAGATCATAGATCAGTCAATTCTTAACTTAAAGACTTAAAACTCAGGATTCTGTAAGTGTTTATGTCAATCAAGACATGTGTTTACTTATAGCTTCCTGTGCCAACCGGAAGTGCCTTTAATTGGGTCACACTGTCTGTTTTGAAGGGTTAGAAAAGTCACATCTCTCCAAAACTTCATATGTGTGACCAGGTAACCCTCCTAAACTGTAAATCAGTCATTTCTCCCAGCAGATGTCAAAGAAAAGCTCTCACACGCACACACAGCAAGGATGGAGTGAAAAAGTGTGGTTCTTAAAGACACAGAGAGCAGGCAATGGCATAAACATAATGTCTAGGCCGTGCCGAGTTCAACGAGATATCCCGCTTGACCGTAGCTCGCTCGGTCTGAGCGCAGCGACCATTAGAAAAGTAGGCCCAAAATGAAGCCTGCCCCACAACGTCATTTGCTTTTGGGTGACAGTGAGAGAACCGTTAGGGTGAGAAGCACAATTCGACCTCAGGTACGTTCCTAAGGTCCTTCCGATCCGTGCAAGCCTAACGTTGACCGTGTGGCATTAACCCTTAATAGTTAAAAGAAGGTGTTTACTTCAAATAGTTTGCATTGACTTCTCTCCCCATAGGAATACATTGCCTGCACCCCTAAATTCAACCTGAAGTCTATATGGGTTATGAATGCCGTATGAACCTGTCTTTGATAACAGTCCATCAGGCCAGTATGAGGTCTACCTGTGTTGATTCTAGGCTTCCTGGACCAACCGGAAGTGGTTAAAATCACCCTAAAAGTGTTTTTCCATTACCTGCCTGCAGTTTGATAGACATAGTGCATTCAACCCTGTGTAAATCAGTCAATTCTTAACGTAAGGACTTAAAACTCAGGATTCTGTAAGTTTCTATGTCAATCAAGACATGGGTTTACTTATAGCTTCCTGTGCCAACCGGAAGTGCCTTTAATGATGTCACAGTGGCAGTTTCCAAGGGTTAAAAAGGTCAGATCTTTTCAAAACTTCATATGTGTGACTAGGTAACCCTCATGAACTGTAAATCAGTCATTTCTCCCAACAGATGTCAAAGAAAAGCTCTCACACGCACACACAGCAAGGATGGAGTGAAAAGTGCGATTCTCAAAGACACAGAGAGCAGGCAATGGCATAAACATAATCTCTAGGCCGTGCCGAGTTCAACGAGATATCCCGCTTGACCGTAGCTCGCCTCGGTCTGAGCGCAGCGACCATTAGAAAAGTAGGCCCAAATGAAGCCTGCCCCACAACGTCATTTGCTTTTGGGTGACAGTGAGAGAACCGTTAGGGTGAGAAGCACAATTGACCTCAGGTACGTTCCTAAGGTCCTTCCGATCCGTGCAAGCCTAACCTTGACCGTGTGGCATTAACCCTTAATAGTTAAAAGAAGGTGTTTACTTCAAATAGTTTGCATTGACTTCTCTCCCCATAGGAATACATTGCCTGCACCCCTAAATTCAACCTGAAGTCTATATGGGTTATGAATGCCGTATGAACCTGTCTTTGATAACAGTCCATCAGGCCAGTATGAGGTCTACCTGTGTTGATTCTAGGCTTCCTGGACCAACCGGAAGTGGTTAAAATCACCCTAAAAGTGTTTTTCCATTACCTGCCTGCAGTTTGATAGACATAGTGCATTCAACCCTGTGTAAATCAGTCAATTCTTAACGTAAGGACTTAAAACACAGGATTCTGTAAAAGCATAGCCCAGTGAGGATATGTGTTGACTTATAGCTTCCTGTGCCAACCGGAAGTGCCTTAATTGGTGTCTCAGGGGCTGTTTCGAGGGGTTAAAAAAGTCAGATCTGTCCAAAACTTCATATGTGTGATTAGGCAACCCCATGAACTGTAAATCAGTCATTTTTCCCATAAAATTTCAAAGGAAAACTAAATCACACAGACACACAACTTGGAAGGAGGGACGTATTGGGGGTTGTAGAGACAGACAGTGCCTCCAATAGTTAGCTTTGTTCGAGCTAAAAGAACCGTCAGACCTAGAGTTCCGAAACTTTAGAAACCTGTTCTAGACCTCGGGTCGATAGTGCGTGGTGAGTTAGGTGGCTCTAGAAGGTTCTCGGACCGAGAAATAGCCTCGTACATTTGCAATGATTTCAATTCATTTTGACCATTACGAAAATGGCGACATTTAGAAAAGTCTCAGAGACACAAGACTAGGTGCATTGAACCGGCTCGGCCCATAGAGACGGACCCCAACGTTTCGGTCCGATAGCTCATTCAAGGACCCCATAGCAAGGCATGGAAAAAGTGGATTTTCAGCACCAATTAGGGTTTTACTCGGGCACCGAAGGACCTATCGAGCCGAAACTCGGGATTCGGGGTCGCCTCACATAGGCCTTCACATAATGTCTGACCTGGACCCGCAGCTAGAACGTAACTATGTGTTTTACGTTTTTATTATGTTTTAAACTAAAGGCGCTGTGAATTATGGGCCTGCTCTGACATATATGATAGTTGGCTTCTAAATGAGTTGGAAAAAGTGGGTTTGGTGTCAATTGGTATCAGTTTGGTGTCAAAATGACATCTAATTGACTGATGGACACTGACTTGCTAGTTGACTTTTGTACATTAGCAATATGTTTAAACGGAGAGGGACCATCACCAAAAGTGACATTCTGAAATCAACCCTAACGAGCCATGGAGATGAACCAGAATCACTGCCCAGCTATCCCGAGTTCATCGGGCCAGTCAATTTCACATTCCTGCAGGATTTTTATAGCATGACAAATTCGTGATGGTACCTGCCCATTGAACCATATTGCAAATGCACAGTGACTTTGCAAAAGTGAGAAAACATAAACAAATGGACATGATGAAATCAACACAACAGGTGATGGAAATGTACAACTATCACTGCTCAGCCATCCTGTGTTCATCAGACCAGTCAATTTTGCATTTTTGAGCATGTCAAATTTCATATGGTAAATGCACATTGAAACATATTGCAAATGCGCGCGCACTTGCAATATGATTCTATAGTGAAAAACATCACCTAATGGACATGATGAAATCAACACAACGAGTGATGGAAATGTACAACTATCACTGCTCAGCCATCCTGTGTCCATCAGACCAGTCAATTTTGCATTTTTGAGCATGTCAAATTTCATATGGTAAATGCACATTGAAACATATTGCAAATGCGCGCGCACTTGCAATATGATTCTATAGTGTAAAAACATCACCTAATGGACATGATGAAATCAACACAACGAGTGATGGAAATGTACAACTATCACTGCTCGGCCATCCTGTGTCCATCAGACCAGTCAATTTTGCATTTTTGAGCATGTCAAATTTCATATGGTAAATGCACATTGAAACATATTGCAAATGCGCGCGCACTTGCAATATGATTCTATAGTGTAAAAACATCACCTAATGGACATGATGAAATCAACACAACGAGTGATGGAAATGTACAACTATCACTGCCCGGCCATCCTGTGTTCCCATAGACCAGCATTAATATCAGAATGACCGGTAAATGCATTTACAACCATATTTTAATTTTTGGGTTACCAGTTGCACAACAATGCACGTGCATTTGCAATATGATTCTATAGTGAAAAACATCACCTAATGGACATGATGAAATCAACACAACAAGTGATGGAAATGTACAACTATCACTGCTCGGCCATCCTGTGTTCATCAGACCAGTCAATTTCACATTCCTGCAGGATTTTTATAGCATGACAAATTCGTGATGGTACCTGCCCATTGAACCATATTGCAAATGCACAGTGACTTTGCAAAAGTGAAAAACATAAACAAATGGACATGATGAAATCAACACAACAGGTGATGGAAATGTACAACTATCACTGCTCAGCCATCCTGTGTTCATCAGACCAGTCAATTTTGCATTTTTGAGCATGTCAAATTTCATATGGTAAATGCACATTTTTAACATATTGCAAACAATGCGCGCGCACTTGCAATATGATTCTATAGTGAAAAACATCACCTAATGGACATGATGAAATCAACACAACGAGTGATGGAAATGTACAACTATCACTGCTCGGCCATCCTGTGTCCATCAGACCAGTCAATTTTGCATTTTTGAGCATGTCAAATTTCATATGGTAAATGCACATTGAAACATATTGCAAAATGCGCGCGCACTTGCAATATGATTCTATAGTGTAAAAACATCACCTAATGGACATGATGAAATCAACACAACGAGTGATGGAAATGTACAACTATCACTGCCCGGCCATCCTGTGTTCCCATAGCGAGCATTAATATCAGAATGACCGGTAAATGCATTTACAACCATATTTTATTTTTGGGTTACCAGTTGCACAACAATGCACGTGCATTTGCAATATGATTCTATAGTGAAAAACATCACCTAATGGACATGATGAAATCAACACAACAAGTGATGGAAATGTACAACTATCACTGCTCGGCCATCCTGTGTTCATCAGACCAGTCAATTTTTCCTGCAGGATTTTTATAGCATGACAAATTCGTGATGGTACCTGCCCATTGAACCATATTGCAAATGCACAGTGACTTTGCAAAAGTGAGAAAACATAAACAAATGGACATGATGAAATCAACACAACAGGTGATGGAAATGTACAACTATCACTGCTCAGCCATCCTGTGTTCATCAGACCAGTCAATTTTGCATTTTGAGCATGTCAAATTTCATATGGTAAATGCATTTTGAAACATATTGCAAATGCACGTGCACTTGCAATATGATTCTATAGTGAAAAACATCACCTAATGGACATGATGAAATCAACACAACGAGTGATGGAAATGTACAACTATCACTGCTCGGCCATCCTGTGTCCATCAGACCAGTCAATTTTGCATTTTTGAGCATGTCAAATTTCATATGGTAAATGCACATTGAAACATATTGCAAATGCGCGCACTTGCAATATGATTCTATAGTGTAAAACATCACCTAATGGACATGATGAAATCAACACAACGAGTGATGGAAATGTACAACTATCACTGCCCGGCCATCCTGTGTTCCCATAGCGAGCATTAATATCAGAATGACCGGTAAATGCATTTACAACCATATTTTAATTTTTGGGTTACCAGTTGCACAACAATGCACGTGCATTTGCAATATGATTCTATAGTGAAAAAACATCACCTAATGGACATGATGAAATCAACACAACAAGTGATGGAAATGTACAACTATCACTGCTCGGCCATCCTGTGTTCATCAGACCAGTCAATTTCACATTCCTGCAGGATTTTTATAGCATGACAAATTTCATATGGTACCTGCCCATTGAACCATATTGCAAATGCACAGTGACTTTGCAAAATTCTATAGTGAAAAACATAAACAAATGGACATGATGAAATCAACACAACAGGTGATGGAAATGTACAACTATCACTGCTCAGCCATCCTGTGTCCATCAGACCAGTCAATTTTGCATTTTTGAGCATTTCAAATTTCATATGGTAAATGCACATTGAAACATATTGCAAATGCGCGCGCACTTGCAATATGATTCTATAGTGAAAAAACATCACCTAATGGACATGATGAAATCAACACAACGAGTGATGGAAATGTACAACTATCACTGCTCGGCCATCCTGTGTCCATCAGACCAGTCAATTTTGCATTTTTGAGCATGTCAAATTTCATATGGTAAATGCACATTGAAACATATTGCAAATGCGCGCGCACTTGCAATATGATTCTATAGTGTAAAAACATCACCTAATGGACATGATGAAATCAACACAACGAGTGATGGAAATGTACAACTATCACTGCCCGGCCATCCTGTGTTCCCATAGCGAGCATTAATATCAGAATGACCGGTAAATGCATTTACAACCATATTTTTATTTTTGGGTTACCAGTTGCACAACAATGCACGTGCATTTGCAATATGATTCTATAGTGAAAAAACATCACCTAATGGACATGATGAAATCAACACAACGAGTGATGGAAATGTACAACTATCACTGCTCGGCCATCCTGTGTCCATCAGACCAGTCAATTTTGCATTTTTGAGCATTTCAAATTTCATATGGTAAATGCACATTGAAACATATTGCAAATGCGCGCACTTGCAATATGATTCTATAGTGTAAAAACATCACCTAATGGACATGATGAAATCAACACAACGAGTGATGGAAATGTACAACTATCACTGCTCGGCCATCCTGTGTCCATCAGACCAGTCAATTTTTCAAATTTCTGCATTTTATGAGCATGACAAAATGGACATGATGAAATCAACACAACGAGTGATGGATGTACAACTATCACTGCCCGGCCATCCTGTGAAGCGAGCATATTGCAAATGCATTTACAACCATATTTTTTATTTTTAAGTTACCAGTTGCACTTGCACGTGCATTTGCAATATGATTCTATAGTGAAAAACATCACCTAACGGAGATGATGAAATCAACACAACGAGTGATGGAAATGTACAACTATCACTGCTCGGCCATCCTGTGTTCATCAGACCAGTCAATTTTGCATTTTTGAGCAAGGTCAAATTTCATATGGTAAATGCACATTGAAACATATTGCAAATGCACGTGCACTTGCAATATGATTATATAGTGAAAAACATCACAAAATGGACATGATGAAGTCAACACAACGAGTGATGGAAAGGAACAACTATCACTGCCCGGCCATCCCGAGTTCATCAGGCCAGTCAATTTTGCATTTCTGCAGGATTTTTGAGCATGTCAAATTTCTGTCATTTGGCCCACAAAAAAATCCTTATGCACAATTTAAAAAATATATAAAAAAATATGATAATAAAATTGGACAAAAGTATATTCATACAGTTCTTACACATGTGTAATTGACAAAAAAATTGAAAGAATTTCAAAAACGGTCCAGAAAGCACTTTTTTAAGGGTGTGTGAAGTTTTTTACAAAATTTTGACATTTTTGACTTTTGACTTTTGACTTCCTATGAAATCATATTGGAATTGGACAAAACATATTCCTTATGCGCATGTAAAAAAAAAAAAAAAAAAAATTATGATAATAAAATTGGACAAAAGTATATTCATACAGTTCTTACACATGTGTAATTGACAAAAATCGAAAGAATTTCAAAAACGGTCCAGAAAGCACTTTTTATGGGTGTGTGAAGTTTTTACAAAATTTTGACATTTTTGACTTTTGACTTTTGACTTCCTATGAAATCATATTGGAATTGGACAAAACATATTCCTTATGCGCATATAAAAAAAAAAAAAATTATGATAATAAAATTGGACAAAAGTATATTCATACAGTTCTTACACATGTGTAATTGACAAAAAATCGAAAGAATTTCGAAAACGGTCCAGAAAGCACTTTTTAAGGGGTGATAAGTTTTTGAAAAAAGTTCATTTTTTCAAAATTTTACTTTTGGACATTAATTTGGGTTACATATCCAATATGAAAAACCCCGGTGGAGCGCATTTGCCCCCTGTTGAATTTTTAAAGTGTTACAACTGGCAATTACCATATGGCATTTGCAATACACTTTGGATGAATCAACGCCGAATTGGGTGGTATTGGCCAATGTGTATATGGTTTGTCCGATGCCAATGACATGCCATTCATTTTTGTCCAATACAGGGGG
>NW_026279449.1:0-91373 GCF_023373465.1 Oncorhynchus keta | reverse complement strand
TATAACACAGAGAGAGGGAGTAGTGAGGGGAAATGGCTTTTATAACACAGTTAGAGAGGGAGAGTGAGGGGAAATGGCTTTATAACACAGAGAGAGGGAGAGGGAAATAGTGAGGGGAAATGGCTTTTATAACACAGAGAGAGAGGGAGGAGTGAGGGGAAATGGCTTTTATAACACAGAGAGAGAGTAGTGAGGGGAGATGGCTTTTTATAACACAGAGAGAGGGAGTAGTGAGGGGAAATGGCTTTTATAACACAGAGAGAGAGGGAGTAGTGAGGGGCAAATGGCTTTATAACAGCAGAGAGAGCACCACTAGGGTAGACAGCACCACTAGGGTAGACAGCATAGGCTTTTATAACAGCACCATGTCACATACCTGCTGGAGAGGTTGAGCAGTTCGGCTTTTATAACACAGAACGAGAGTTCTTGAGATGGGAACCTCCTCGAACATGTGCTCAAAACCAATCATGGCCTTCTTCAATCTTGAGGGGGAGAAAAGCTTTTATAACACAGAGAGTTCAATTCAGGTCAGACAACCCAGTTCAGTCAATGATTCAAACCAGTTCAATTCATAGTCAATGATTCAACCCAGGGATTCAACCCAGTTCAACCCAGTTCAATTCATAGTCACAGTTCACCAGGGGTTCAATTCATAGTCAATGGTTCATTCAAACCAGTTCAACCCAGTTCAACTCAAAGTCAATGACATTCAAACCAGTTCAACATAGTCAATGATTCAAACCAGTTCAATTCATAGTCAATGATTCAAACCAGTTCAACCCAGTTCAATTCATTAGTCAATGATTCAAACCAGTTCAACAAAGTCAATGATTCAGTTCAACTCATAGTCAATGACATTCAACCCAGTTCAACCCAGTTCAACAAATAGTCAATGATTCAACCACCAGTTCAGTTCAATTCACAATGATTCATTCAAACCAGTTCAAACCAGTTCAGTTCAACTCATAGTCAATGACAGCACCATAGTCAGTTCAACACAGTTCAATTCAGTCAATGACATTCAAACAGTTCTCCTCCAGTTCAACCAATGACATTCAAACCAGTTCAACTCAGACAGTCAATGACATTCAAACAAGTTCAGTTCAACTCATAGTCAATGACATTCAACAACCCAAATTCAAAGTCAATGACATTCAAACCAGTTCAATTCATAGTCAATGATTCAAACCAGTTCAACCCAGTTCAATTCATAGTCAATGACATTCAAACCAGTTCAACCCAGTTCAATTCATAGTCAATGATTCAAACCAGTTCAACCCAGTTCAATTCATAGTCAATGACATTCAAACCAGTTCAACCCAGTTCAATTCATAGTCAATGATTCAAACCAGTTCAACTCAAAGTCAATGATTCAACCCAGTTGAATTCATAGTCAATGATTCAACCCAGTTCAATTCAATTTGATTGCCAGCTCTACAAAATGTAGTTGAACTAATTTGCCATTAGTAGTGTCTAATCTAAAACTGGATCATATTGACAGGCGTGGTAAACTGATAGAGACATAACAGACAGTAGTGTCTAGTCTAAAACTGGGTCATATTGACAACAGACAGTAGTCTGAAACTGGATCATATTGACAACATAACAGACAGTAGAGTCTAGTCTAAAACTGGATCATATTGATAACAGACAGTAGATCTAGTCTAAAACTGGATCATATTGACAACAGACAGTAGTCAAAACTGGATCATATTGACAACATAACAGTTCTAAAAACTGGATCATATTGATAACAGACAGTGAGTCAAAACTGGATCAAATAACAGACAGTAGTCTAGTCTAAAACTGGATCATATTGATAACAGACAGTAGTGTCTAAAAACTGGATCATATTGATAACAACAGTAGTGTCTAGTCTAAAACTGGATCATATTGATAACATAACAGACAGTAGTGTCTAAAAACTGGGTCATATTGATAACAGACAGTAGTGTCTAGTCTAAAACTGGATCATATTGATAACATAACAGACAGTAGAGTCTAAAACAACAGACCAGTTCAATGTCTAGTCAAAACTAGATCATATTGACAACAGACAGTAGAGTCTAGTCTAAAACAATATTGATAACAGACAGTCTAGTCTAAAACTGGATCATATTGATAACAGACAGTAGTGTCTAGTCCAGTAACAGACAGTCAACCTGGATCATATTGATAACAGACAGTAGTGTCTAGTCTAAAACTGGATCATCATTGATAACAGACAGTAGTGTCAAAAACTGGATCATATTGACAACAGACAGTAGTGTCTAAAAACTGGATCATATTGATAACAGACAGTAGTGTCTAGTCTAAAACTGGATCATATTGACAACAGACAGTAGTGTCTAGTCTAAAACTGGATCATATTGACAACAGACAGTAGTGTCTAGTTAAAACTGGATCATATTGACAACAGACAGTAGTGTCTAGTCTAAAACTGGATCATATTGATAACAGACAGTAGTGTCTAGTCTAAAACTGGATCATATTGATAACAGACAGTAGTGTCTAGTCTAAAACTGGATCATATTGACAACAGACAGTAGTGTCTAGTCTAAAACTGGATCATATTGACAACAGACAGTAGTGTCTAGTCTAAAACTGGATCATATTGATAACATAACAGACAGTAGAGTCTAGTCTAAAACTGGATCATATTGATAACAGACAGTAGTGTCTAGTCTAAAACTGGATCATATTGATAACAGACAGTAGTGTCTAGTCTAAAACTGGATCATATTGATAACATAACAGACAGTAGTGTCTAAAAACTGGATCATATTGACAACAGACAGTAGTGTCTAGTCTAAAACTGGATCATATTGACAACAGACAGTAGTGTCTAGTCTAAAACTGGATCATATTGACAACAGACAGTAGTGTCTAGTCTAAAACTGGGTCATATTGATAACAGACAGTAGTGTCTAGTCTAAAACTGGATCATATTGATAACATAACAGACAGTAGTGTCTAGTCTAAAACTGGGTCATATTGACAACAGACAGTAGTGTCTAGTCTAAAACTGGATCATATTGACAACAGACAGTAGTGTCTAGTCTAAAACTGATCATATTGATAACAGACAGTAGTGTCTAGTCTAAAACTGGATCATATTGACAACAGACAGTAGTGTCTAGTCTAAAACTGGATCATATTGACAACAGACAGTAGTGTCTAGTCTAAAACTGGATCATATTGACAACAGACAGTAGTGTCTAGTCTAAAACTGGATCATATTGATAACATAACAGACAGTAGTGTCTAGTCTAAAACTGGGTCATATTGACAACAGACAGTAGTGTCTAGTCTAAAACTGGATCATATTGACAACAGACAGTAGTGTCTAGTCTAAAACTGGATCATATTGACAACAGACAGTAGTGTCTAGTCTAAAACTGGATCATATTGACAACAGACAGTAGTGACAACAGACAGACAGTAGTGTCTAGTCTAAAACTGGATCATATTGACAACAGACAGTAGTGTCTAGTCTAAAACAGATAACAGACAGTAGTGTCTAGTCTAAAACTGGATCATATTGACAACAGACAGTAGTGTCTAGTCTAAAACTGGATCATATTGACAACAGACAGTAGTGTCTAAAAACTGGATCATATTGACAACAGACAGTAGTGTCTAGTCTAAAACTGGATCATATTGACAACAGACAGTAGAGTCTAGTCTAAAACTGGATCATATTGATAACATAGACAGTAGTGTCTAGTCTAAAACTGGATCATATTGACAACAGACAGTAGTGTCTAGTCTAAAACTGGATCATATTGACAACAGACAGTAGTGTCTAGTCTAAAACTGGGTCATATTGATAACAGACAGTAGTGTCTAGTCTAAAACTGGATCATATTGATAACAGACAGTAGTGTCCAGTCTAAAACTGGATCATATTGACAACATAACAGACAGTAGTGTCTAGTCTAAAACTGGATCATATTGATAACAGACAGTAGAGTCTAGTCTAAAACTGGATCATATTGATAACAGACAGTAGAGTCTAGTCTAAAACTGGATCATATTGATAACAGACAGTAGTGTCTAGTCTAAAACTGGATCATATTGATAACATAACAGACAGTAGTGTCTAGTCTAAAACTGGATCATATTGATAACATAACAGACAGTAGTGTCTAGTCTAAAACAGACAACAGACAGTAGTGTCTAGTCTAAAACTGGATCATATTGACAACAGACAGTAGTGTCTAGTCTAAAACTGGGTCATAGTGTCTAGTCTAAAACTGGATCATATTGATAACAGACAGTAGAGTCTAGTCTAAAACTGGATCATATTGACAACAGACAGTAGTGTCTAGTCTAAAACTGGGTCATAGTGTCTAGTCTAAAACTGGATCATATTGACAACAGACAGTAGAGTCTAGTCTAAAATTGGATCATATTGATAACAGACAGTAGAGTCTAGTCTAAAACTGGATCATATTGACAACAGACAGTAGTGTCTAGTCTAAAACTGGGTCATAGTGTCTAGTCTAAAACTGGATCATATTGACAACAGACAGTAGTGTCTAGTCTAAAACTGGATCATATTGACAACAGAGTAGTGTCTAGTCTAAAACTGTCATATTGACAACAGACAGTAGTGTCTAGTCTAAAACTGGATCATATTGACAACAGACAGTAGTGTCTAGTCTAAAACTGGGTCATATTGACAACATAACAGACAGTAGTGTCTAGTCTAAAACTGGATCATATTGACAACAGACAGTAGTGTCTAGTCTAAAACTGGATCATATTGACAACAGACAGTAGTGTCTAGTCTAAAACTGGATCATATTGACAACAGACAGTAGTGTCTAGTCTAAAACTGGATCATATTGATAACAGACAGTAGTGTCTAGTCTAAAACTAGATCATATTGACAACAGACAGTAGTGTCTAGTCTAAAACTGGATCATATTGACAACAGACAGTAGTGTCTAGTCTAAAACTGGGTCATCATAACAGACAGT
Source organism: Oncorhynchus keta (assembly GCF_023373465.1). Taxonomy (NCBI): domain Eukaryota; kingdom Metazoa; phylum Chordata; class Actinopteri; order Salmoniformes; family Salmonidae; genus Oncorhynchus; species Oncorhynchus keta. Next base: position 86,388 of record NW_026279449.1, on the reverse strand, counting down.
AGTGTCTAGTCTAAAACTGGATCAACAGACAGTAGTGTCTAGTCTAAAACTGGATCATTGACAACAGACAGACAGTAGTGTCTAGTCTAAAACTGGATCATATTGATAACATAACAGACAGTAGTGTCTAGTCTAAAACTGGTCATATTGACAACATAACAGACAGTAGTGTCTAGTCTAAAACTGGATCATATTGACAACAGACAGTAGTGTCTAGTCTAAAACTGGATCATATTGATAACAGAACAGACAGTAGTGTCTAGTCCTGGGTCATATTGATAACAGACAGTAGTGTCTAGTCTAAAACTGGATCATATTGATAACATAACAGACAGTAGTGTCTAGTCTAAAACTGGATCATATTGACAACAGACAGTAGTGTCTAGTCTAAAACTGGATCATATTGACAGACAGTAGTGTCTAGTCTAAAACTGGATCATATTGACAACATAACAGACAGTAGTGTCTAGTCTAAAACTGGGTCATATTGACAGTCTCAGTCTCTTCCTGTAACAGACAGTAGTGTCTAGTCTAAAACTGGGTCATATTGACAACATAACAGACCGTCTAATTCAGTCTCTCTTCCTGTAGAGTCTAGTCTAATTCAGTGCAGTCTCTCTCTTCCTGTAGAGTCTAGTCTAATTCAGTGCAGTCTCTCTCTTCCTGTAGGGTCTAGTCTACTTCAGTGCAGTCTCTCTTTCCTGTAGGGTCTAGTCTAATTCAGTGCAGTCTCTCTCTTCCTGTAGAGTCTAGTCTAATTCAGTCTCTCTCTTCCTGTAGAGTCTAGTCTACTTCAGTGCAGTCTCTCTTTCCTGTAGAGTAGAGTCTAGTCTCTAATTCAGTGCAGTCTCTCTCTTCCTGTAGAGTCTAGTCTAATTCATTGTGGTCTCTCTCTCTTCCTGTAGAGTCTAGTCTACTTCAGTGCAGTCTCTCTCTTCCTGTAGGGTCTAGTCTAGTTCAGTGCAGTCTCTCTCTTCCTGTAGAGTCTAGTCTACTTCAGTGCAGTCTCTCTCTTCCTGTAGAGTCTAGTCTACTTCCTGTAGAGTCTAGTCTAATTCAGTGCAGTCTCTCTCTTCCTGTAGAGTCTAGTCTAATTCAGTGCAGTCTCTCTTCCTGTAGAGTCTAGTCTAATTCAGTGCAGGTCTCTCTCTTCCTGTAGAGTCTAGTCTAATTCAGTGCAGTCTCTCTCTTCCTGTAGAGTCTAGTCTAGTTCAGTGCAGTCTCTCTCTTCCTGTAGGGTCTAGTCTACTTCAGTGCAGTCTCTCTCTTCCTGTAGAGTCTAGTCTAATTCAGTGCGGTCTCTCTCTTCCTGTAGAGTCTAGTCTAAGTGCAGTCAGTCTAATTCAGTGTCTCTCTCTTCCTGTAGAGTCTAGTCTAATTCAGTGCAGTCTCTCTCTTCCTGTAGAGTCTAGTCTAGTTCAGTAGTCTCTCAGAGTCTAGTCTAATTCAGTGCAGTCTCTCTCTTCCTGTAGAGTCTAGTCTAATTCAGTGCAGTCTCTCTCTTCCTGTAGAGTCTAGTCTAATTCAGTGCAGTCTCTCTCTTCCTGTAGTCTAGTCTAATTCAGGTCTCTCTCTTCCTGTAGAGTCTAGTCTAATTCAGTGCAGTCTCTCTCTTCCTGTAGAGTCTAGTCTAAATCAGTGCAGTCTCTCTCTTCCTGTAGAGTCTAGTCTAATTCAGTGCAGTCTCTCTTCCTGTAGAGTCTTGTCTAATTCAGTGCAGTCTCTCTCTTCCTGTAGAGTCTAGTCTAAATCAGTGCAGTCTCTCTCTTCCTGTAGAGTCTAGTCTAATTCAGTGCAGTCTAGAGTCTAATCTAATTCAGTGCAGTCTCTCTTTCCTGTAGAGTCTAGTCTAATTCAGTGCAGTCTCTCTCTTCCTGTAGAGTCTAGTCTAATTCAGTGCAGTCTCTCTCTTCCTGTATTCAGTGCAGTCTCTCTCTTCCTGTAGAGTCTAGTCTAATTCAGTGCAGTCTCTCTTCCTGTAGAGTCTAGTCTAATTCAGTGCAGTCTCTCTCTTCCTGTAGAGTCTAGTCTACTTCAGTGCAGTCTCTCTTCCTGTAGTCTAGTCTAATTCAGTGCAGTCTCTCTCTTCCTGTAGAGTCTTCCTGTGCAGTCTCTCTTCCTGTAGAGTCTAGTCTAATTCAGTGCAGTCTCTCTCTTCCTGTCTAGTGCAGTCTCTCTTCCTGTAGTCTAATTCAGTGCAGTCTCTCTCTTCCTGTAGAGTCTAGTCTAATTCAGTGCAGTCTCTCTCTTCCTGTAGAGTCTAATTCAGTGCAGTCTCTCTCTTCCTGTAGAGTCTAGTCTAATTCAGTGCAGTCTCTCTCTTCCTGTAGGGTCTAGTCTAAATCAGTGCAGTCTCTCTCTTCCTGTAGAGTCTAGTCTAAATCAGTGCAGTCTCTCTCTTCCTGTAGAGTCTTGTCTAATTCAGTGCAGTCTCTCTCTTCCTGTAGAGTCTAGTCTAATTCAGTGCAGTCTCTCTCTTCCTGTAGAGTCTAGTCTAATTCAGTGCAGTCTCTCTCTTCCTGTAGAGTCTAGTCTACTTCAGTGCAGTCTCTCTTCCTGTAGAGTCTAGTCTAATTCAGTGCAGTCTCTCTCTTCCTGTAGAGTCTAGTCTAATTCAGTGCAGTCTCTCTCTTCCTGTAGAGTCTAGTCTAATTCAGTGCAGTCTCTCTTCCTGTAGAGTCTAGTCTACTTCAGTGCAGTCTCTCTTCCTGTAGAGTCTAGTCTAATTCAGTGCAGTCTCTCTCTTCCTGTAGAGTCTAGTCTAATTCAGTGCAGTCTCTCTCTTCCTGTAGAGTCTAATTCAGTGCAGTCTCTCTCTTCCTGTAGAGTCTAGTCTAATTCAGTGCAGTCTAGAGTCTAATTCAGTGCAGTCTCTCTTTCCTGTAGAGTCTAGTCTACTTCAGTGCAGTCTCTCTTCCTTTAGAGTCTAGTCTAATTCAGTGCAGTCTCTCTCTTCCTGTAGAGTCTAGTCTAATTCAGTGCAGTCTCTCTCTTCCTGTAGAGTCTAGTCTAATTCAGTGCAGTCCTCTCTCTTCCTGTAGTCTAATTCAGTGCAGTCTCTCTTCCTGTAGAGTCTAGTCTACTTCAGTGCAGTCTCTCTTCCTGTAGAGTCTAGTCTAATTCAGTGCAGTCTCTCTTCCTGTAGAGTCTAGTCTAATTCAGTGCAGTCTCTCTTCCTGTAGAGTCTAGTCTAATTCAGTGCAGTCTCTCTTCCTGTAGAGTCTAGTCTACTTCAGTGCAGTCTCTTCCTGTAGAGTCTAGTCTAATTCAGTGCAGTCTCTCTTTCCTGTAGAGTCTAGTCTAATTCAGTGCAGTCTCTCTCTTCCTGTAGAGTCCTGCAGAGTCTAGTCTACTTCAGTGCAGTCTCTCTCTTCCTGCCTTTCATTTAAAATATATCAAAAACAGCCACTTATCAAACATCAAATACAGCCACATAGAAAGAACCCATAGAAAACTGAAGCCCTCCTTTGAAATTATATATTATTCAGATTGTCCTCATAATAATGGTGAAATGAGTCTTTGCCAGCCAAGCAATAGAGCTGCTATTGTCCTCCTGGTCTTTCAATCAGCAGCGTATTCAGAGACACACTGATGAGGACCTGGTGCATTAGAAACTAACCAGGTTCCCTAGTCATTATCACAACATAGCCAAACATTATCACAAAACAGACACCAAAAAAAAAAAAAGAGCATTTCTCATTGGACAAATTCAGGTGGTGTCTCGTTCCCTCCCACTCGGTGCCTATAATGAACACGGCACAGCGAAACGAATAAAAAGCTCGACAACGAACTGGACAGAGAGTCAGAGGCTAAGCAATGAACTGGACAGAGAGTCAGAGGCAAAGCAATGAACTGGACAGAGAGTCAGAGGCAAAGCAATGAACTGGACAGAGTCAGAGGCAAAGCAATGAACTGGACAGAGAGTCAGGGGCTAAGCAATGAACTGGACAGAGAGTCAGAGGCAAAGCAATGAACTGGACAGAGAGTCAGAGAACTGGACAGAGAGTCAGGGGCTAAGCAATGAACTGGACAGAGAGTCAGAGGCTAAGCAATGAACTGGACAGAGAGTCAGGGGCTAAGCAATGAACTGGACAGAGAGTCAGAGGACAGAGAGTCAGAGGCTAAGCAATGAACTGGACAGAGAGTCAGTAAGCAATGAACTGGACAGAGTCAGAGGCTAAGCAATGAACTGGAACTGGGACAGAGAGTCAGGGGCAAAGCAATGAACTGGACAGAGAGTGGGCAAAGCAATGAACTGGACAGAGAGTCAGGTGGAGTCAGTGGCTAAGCAATGAACTGGACAGAGAGTCAGGGTGGAGTGGACAGAGAGTCAGTGCAATGAACTGGACAGTGGCTAAGCAATGGGAACTGGACAGAGAGTCAGGTGGAGTCAGTGGCTAGAGCAATGAACTGGACAGAGAGTCAGGGCTAAGGAACTGGACAGAGAGTCAGAGTGAACTGGACAGAGAGTCAGGGGCTAAGCAATGAACTGGACAGAGAGTCAGGTGGAACTGGACAGAGAGTCAGTGGCTAGGGGCAATGAACTGGACAGAGAGTCAGAGGCAAAGCAATGAACTGGAAAGAGTCAATGAACTGGACAGAGAGTCAGGTGGAGAACTGGACAGAGAGTGGCTAAGCAATGAACTGGACAGAGAGTCAGGTGAACTGGACAGAGAGTCAGAGGCAAAGCAACGAACTGGACAGAGAGTCAGAGGCAATGAACTGGACAGAGAGTCAGAGGCAAAGCAAGCAATGAACTGGACAGAGAGTCAGAGGCTAAGCAATGAACTGGACAGGTGGAGTCAGTGGCTAAAGCTGGACAGAGTCAGAGGCAGACAATAAATGAGCAACTGACCTCAGAGAGGAAATGACTACTAGGTAGATGGGTGGGTAGGTAGGTAGGTGGTGGTGGTAGGGGTAGGTAGGTAGGGGTAGGTAGGTGGGTAGGTGGGTGGGTAAGGGTAGGTTGGTAGGTAGGTAGGTTGGTAGGTAGGTAGGTAGGTGGGTGGGTGGGTAGGTGGGTAGGTGGGTAGGTGGGTGGGTGGGGTAGGTAGGTAGGTAGGTAGGGGGTAGGTAGGTAGGTAGGTTGGTAGGTAGGTAAGGGTAGGTAGGTAGGTAGGGGTAGGTAGGTAGGTAGGGGTAGGTAGGCAAGGGTAGGTTGGTTGGTAGGTAGGTAAGGGTAGGTTGGTAGGTAGGTAGGTAGGTAGGTAGGTAGGTAGGTAGGTAGGTAAGGGTAGGTTGGTAGGTGGGTAGGTAGGTAGGTGGGTAGGTTGGTGGGTGGGTGGGTGGGTAGGGGTGGGTAGGTAGGTAGGTAGGTAGGTAGGGTAGGTAGGTAGGTGGGTAGGTAGGTAGGGGTGGGTAGGGGTAGGTAGGTAGGTAGGTAGGGAGGTTGGTTGGTAGGGTAGGTTGGTAGGTAGGTAGGTAGGGGTAGGGAGGGTTGGTAGGTAGGTAGGTAAGGGTAGGTTGGTAGGTAGGTAAAGGTTGGTAGGTAGGTAGGGTAGGTTGGTAGGTAGGTGGGTTGGTAGGTAGGTAGGGGTAGGTAGGTTGATGTAGTGTGCATGAAGAAACTAACTAAAGAATAAGGAGCAATCCAAGAATAGCCAGGAGTTCAATCCCACCTAGCCAACAGTTCCTAATACTGACCCACCTAGCCAACAGTTCCTAATACCCACCTGACCCTGACCCACCTGGCCAACAGTTCCTAATACTGACCTAATACTGACCCACCTAGCCAACAGTTCCTAATACTGACCCACCTGGCCAACAGTTCCTAATACTGACCCACCTAGCCAACAGTTCCTAACCTACCAACAGTGACCCACCTGGCCAACAGTTCCTAATACTGACCCACCTAGCCAACAGTTCCTAATACTGACCCACCTAGCCAACAGTTCCTAATACTGACCCACCTAGCCAACAGTTCCTAATACTGACCCACCTAGCCAACAGTTCCTAATACTGACCCACCTAGCCAACAGTTCCCCCACCTGGCCAACAGTTCCTAATACTGACCCACCTAGCCAACAGTTCCTAATACTGACCCACCTAGCCAACAGTTCCTAATACTGACCCACCTAGCCAACAGTTCCTAATACTGACCCACCTAGCCAACAGTTCCTAATACTGACCCACCTAGCCAACAGTTCCTAATACTGACCCACCTAGCCAACAGTTCCTAATACTGACCCACCTAGCCAACAGTTCCTAATACTGACCCACCTAGCCAACAGTTCCTAATACTGACCCACCTAGCCAACAGTTCCTAATACTGACCCACCTAGCCAACAGTTCCTAATACTGACCCACCTAGCCAACAGACCCACCTTCCTAATACTGACCCACCTAGCCAACAGTTCCTAATACTGACCCACCTAGCCAACAGTTCCTAATACTGACCCACCTAGCCAACAGTTCCTAATACTGACCCACCTAGCCAACAGTTCCTAATACTGACCCACCTAGCCAACAGTTCCTAATACTGACCCACCTAGCCAACAGTTCCTAATACTGACCCACCTAGCCAACAGTTCCTAATACTGACCCACCTAGCCAACAGTTCCTAATACTGACCCACCCACCTAGCCAACAGTTCCTAATACTGACCCACCTAACAGCCAACAGTTCCTAATACTGACCCACCTAGCCAACAGTTCCTAATACTGACCCACCTAGCCAACAGTTCCTAATACTGACCCACCTAGCCAACAGTTCCTAATACTGACCCACCTAGCCAACAGTTCCTAATACTGACCCACCTGGCCAACAGTTCCTAATACTGACCACCTGGCCAACAGTTCCTAATACTGACCCACCTAGCCAACAGTTCCTAATACTGACCCACCTAGCCAACAGTTCCTAATACTGACCCACCTAGCCAACAGTTCCTAATACTGACCCACCTGGTTCCACCCAGTTCCTAATACTGACCCACCTAGCCAACAGTTCCTAATACTGACCCACCTACAGTTCCTAATACTGACCCACCTGGCCAACAGTTCCTAATACTGACCCACCTGGCCAACAGTTCCTAATACTGACCCACCTGGCCAACAGTTCCTAACCCACCTAGCCAACAGTTCCTAATACTGACCCACCTAGCCAGTTCCTAATACTGACCCACCTAGTTCCTAATACTGACCCACCTAGCCAACAGTTCCTAATACTGACCCACCTAGCCAACAGTTCCTAATACTGACCCACCTAGCCAACAGTTCCTAATACTGACCCACCTAGCCAACAGTTCCTAATACTGACCCACCTGGCCAACAGTTCCTAATACTGACCCACCTGGCCAACAGTTCCTAATACTGACCCACCTAGCCAACAGTTCCTAATACTGACCCACCTAGCCAACAGTTCCTAATACTGACCCACCTAGCCAACAGTTCCTAATACTGACCCACCTAGCCAACAGTTCCTAATACTGACCCACCTAGCCAACAGTTCCTAATACTGACCCACCTAGCCAACAGTTCCTAATACTGACCCACCTAGCCAACAGTTCCTAATACTGACCCACCTAAACAGTTCCTAATACTGACCCACCTAGCCAACAGTTCCTAATACTGACCCACCTAGCCAACAGTTCCTAATACTGACCCACCTAGCCAACAGTTCCTAATACTGACCCACCTAGCCAACAGTTCCTAATACTGACCCACCTAGCCAACAGTTCCTAATACTGACCCACCTAGCCAACAGTTCCTAATACTGACCCACCTGGCCAACAGTTCCTAATACTGACCCACCTAGCCAACAGTTCCTAATACTGACCCACCTAGCCAACAGTTCCTAATACTGACCCACCTAGCTAGCCAACAGTTCCTAATACTGACCCACCTAGCCAACAGTTCCTAATACTGACCCACCTAGCCAACAGTTCGCCAACAGTAATACCTAATACTGACCCACCTAGCCAACCGTTCCTAATACTAGTTTATTTTCTGGTCAATTTAATGCCAGTCTGTTGGGACTCCTTCTTTTCATAAACTCAGCTTGTGGGAACTCAGATCTATTTGAAAACGTCTCTCTCATTACGCTTCATTCAGATGCTATTTCAAATCAATGGCCAGCAGCCTGAGGGTCAAACCCAGTCAGGCGGAGGATCAACATGGCAGTATAGCTGTTTGACAGCCCCAACACACACTAGTTATAAACCCCTATCATCACATCACTAGGAGCCTCTGATGAGGCTCTCCCTGCTCGTGGGGAAAATAACATCAGGCATTGGAATCTTTTGAAGGGAGTTTCACCAAAGCACAGCATTAATGCTGAATTCTTATCAGGAAAGGTGCAGTTGGTATTTGTGTCTTTGTGGTGTATGTGTGTGTGTGTGTGGTATTGATGGCCTTTGGCAATTCTCATCCAGCTTCTGAAGTGGAGCCTGGTGCCTGTGTGTGTGTGTGTGTGTATGTGTCTTCTTGTGTGTGTGTGTGTGTGTGTGTGTGTGTGTGTGTGTGTGTGTGTGTGTGTGTGTGTGTGTGTGTGTGTGTGTGTGTGTGTGTGTGTGTGTGTGTGTGTGTCTCACCCCTCGGTGTGAAGTCCTTCTCCTTGCAGATCTCCATCAGTTTGGGTGTTAACCTGTAAGCCTTCAGGGACAGGGAGCCCTGGGCGGTCTTAATGGGATCTGTGTGGGAGAGGGAGGGAGGGGTCTTCTGTGTGCGGGGTGTGAGGGAGGAGGAGAGAGCAAACGAAGGAGAGGGGGCAGGGGGAGTGAGGGGCAGGGGTAGAGGGGAGAGCGAGAGAGAGGGAGAGAGAGAGCAAGCAAGCAGGGGAGAGAAACATATGTTAAGATTAAAACAAAAGGTCAAACATTCTATTAAGTGGTTCACTTATAATATGGGCCAACACACCATAAGACCTAACACATACACCATGTATAGAATCTAGTGAGAAACACCATGTATAGAATCTAGAGAGGAGAGAAACACCATGTATAGAATCTAGAGAGAAACACCATGTATAGAATCTAGTGAAAAACACCATGTATAGAATCTAGAGAGAAACACCATGTATAGAATCTGAGAGAAACACCATGTATAGAATCTAGAGAGAGGAGAGAGAACACCATGTATAGAATCTAGAGAGAGGAGAGAAACACCATGTATAGAATCTAGAGAGAAACACCATGTATAGAATCTAGAGAGAAACACCATGTATAGAATCTAGAGAGAAACACCATGTATAGAATCTAGAGAGAGAGAGAGAAACACCATGTATAGAATCTAGAGAGAAACACCATGTATAGAATCTAGAGAGAAACACCATGTATAGAATCTAGAGAGAAACACCATGTATAGAATCTAGAGAAAACACCATGTATAGAATCTAGAGAGAAACACCATGTATAGAATCTAGAGAGAAACACCATGTATAGAATCTAGAGAAACACCATGTATAGAATCTAGAGAGAAACACCATGTATAGAATCTAGAGAGAAACACCATGTATAGAATCTAGAGAGAAACACCATGTATAGAATCTAGAGAGAAACACCATGTATAGAATCTAGAGAAACACCATGTATAGAATCTAGAGAGAAACACCATGTATAGAATCTAGAGAGAAACACCATGTATAGAATCTAGAGAGAAACACCATGTATAGAATCTAGAGAGAAACACCATGTATAGAATCTAGAGAAACACCATGTATAGAATCTAGAGAGAGTAGAGAAACACCATGTATAGAATCTAGAGAGAAACACCATGTATAGAATCTAGAGAAACACCATGTATAGAATCTAGAGAGAACACCATGTATAGAATCTAGAGAGAGTAAGAAACACCATGTATAGAATCTAGAGAAACACCATGTATAGAATCTAGAAGAAACACCATGTATAGAATCTAGAGAAACACCATGTATAGAATCTAGAGAAAACACCATGTATAGAATCTAGAGAAACACCATGTATAGAATCTAGAGAGAAACACCATGTATAGAATCTAGAGAGAAACACCATGTATAGAATCTAGAGAAACACCATGTATAGAATCTAGAGAAACACCATGTATAGAATCTAGAGAGAAACACCATGTATAGAATCTAGAGAGAAACACCATGTATAGAATCTAGAGAGAACACCATGTATAGAATCTAGAGAGAAACACCATGTATAGAATCTAGAGAGAAACACCATGTATAGAATCTAGAGAGAAACACCATGTATAGAATCTAGAGAGAAACACCATGTATAGAATCTAGAGAAACACCATGTATAGAATCTAGAGAGAAACACCATGTATAGAATCTAGAGAGAAACACCATGTATAGAATCTAGAGAGAAACACCATGTATAGAATCTAGAGAAACACCATGTATAGAATCTAGAGAGAAACACCATGTATAGAATCTAGAGAGAAACACCATGTATAGAATCTAGAGAGAAACACCATGTATAGAATCTAGAGAGAAACACCATGTATAGAATCTAGAGAGAAACACCATGTATAGAATCTAGAGAGAAACACCATGTATAGAATCTAGAGAAACACCATGTATAGAATCTAGAGAGAAACACCATGTATAGAATCTAGAGAGAAACACCATGTATAGAATCTAGAGAGAAACACCATGTATAGAATCTAGAGAGAAACACCATGTATAGAATCTAGAGAGAAACACCATGTATAGAATCTAGACACCATGTATAGAATCTAGAGAGAAACACCATGTATAGAATCTAGAGAGAAACACCATGTATAGAATCTAGAGAGAAACACCATGTATAGAATCTAGAGAGAAACACCATGTATAGAATCTAGAGAGAAACACCATGTATAGAATCTAGAGAGAAACACCATGTATAGAATCTAGAGAGAAACACCATGTATAGAATCTAGAGAGAAACACCATGTATAGAATCTAGAGAGAAACACCATGTATAGAATCTAGAGAGAAACACCATGTATAGAATCTAGAGAGAAACACCATGTATAGAATCTAGAGAGAAACACCATGTATAGAATCTAGAGAGAAACACCATGTATAGAATCTAGAGAGAAACACCATGTATAGAATCTAGAGAGAAACACCATGAATAGAATCTAGAGAGAAACACCATGTATAGAATCTAGAGAGAAACACCATGAATAGAATCTAGAGAGAAACACCATGTATAGAATCTAGAGAAACACCATGTATAGAATCTAGAGAGAAACACCATGTATAGAATCTAGAGAGAAACACCATGTATAGAATCTAGAGAGAAACACCATGTATAGAATCTAGAGAGAAACACCATGTATAGAATCTAGAGAGAAACACCATGTATAGAATCTAGAGAGAAACACCATGTATAGAATCTAGAGAGAAACACCATGTATAGAATCTAGAGAGAGGAGAGAAACACCATGTATAGAATCTAGAGAGAAACACCATGAATAGAATCTAGAGAGAAACGCCATGTATAGAATCTAGAGAGAAACACCATGTATAGAATCTAGAGAGAAACACCATGTATAGAATCTAGAGAGAAACACCATGTATAGAATCTAGAGAGAAACACCATGTATAGAATCTAGAGAGAAACACCATGTATAGAATCTAGAGAGAAACACCATGTATAGAATCTAGAGAGAAACACCATGTATAGAATCTAGAGAGAAACACCATGTATAGAATCTAGAGAGAGTAGAGAAACACCATGTATAGAATCTAGAGAGAAACACCATGTATAGAATCTAGAGAGAAACACCATGTATAGAATCTAGAGAGAAACACCATGTATAGAATCTAGAGAGAAACACCATGTATAGAATCTAGAGAGAAACACCATGTATAGAATCTAGAGAGAAACACCATGTATAGAATCTAGAGAGAAACACCATGTATAGAATCTAGAGAGAAACACCATGTATAGAATCTAGAGAAACACCATGTATAGAATCTAGAGAGAAACACCATGTATAGAATCTAGAGAAACACCATGTATAGAATCTAGAGAGAAACACCATGTATAGAATCTAGAGAGAAACACCATGTATAGAATCTAGAGAGAAACACCATGTATAGAATCTAGAGAGAAACACCATGTATAGAATCTAGAGAGAAACACCCTGTATAGAATCTAGAGAGAAAAACACCATGTATAGAATCTAGAGAGAAGAAACACCATGTATAGAATCTAGAGAGAAGAGAAACACCATGTATAGAATCTAGAGAGAAACACCATGTATAGAATCTAGAGAGAAACACCATGTATAGAATCTAGAGAGAAACACCATGTATAGAATCTAGAGAGAAACACCATGTATAGAATCTAGAGAGAAACACCATGTATAGAATCTAGAGAGAAACACCATGTATAGAATCTAGAGAGAAAAACACCATGTATAGAATCTAGAGAGAAACACCATGAATAGAATCTAGAGAAACACCATGTATAGAATCTAGAGAGAAACACCATGTATAGAATCTAGAGAGAAACACCATGTATAGAATCTAGAGAGAAACACCATGTATAGAATCTAGAGAGAAACACCATGTATAGAATCTAGAGAGAAACACCATGTATAGAATCTAGAGAGAAACACCATGTATAGAATCTAGAGAGAAACACCATGTATAGAATCTAGAGAGAAACACCATGTATAGAATCTAGAGAGAAACACCATGTATAGAATCTAGAGAGAAACACCATGTATAGAATCTAGAGAGAAACACCATGTATAGAATCTAGAGAGAAACACCATGTATAGAATCTAGAGAGAAACACCATGTATAGAATCTAGAGAGAAACACCATGTATAGAATCTAGAGAGAAACACCATGTATAGAATCTAGAGAGAAACACCATGTATAGAATCTAGAGAGAAACACCATGTATAGAATCTAGAGAGAAACACCATGAATAGAATCTAGAGAGAAACACCATGTATAGAATCTAGAGAGAGTAGAGAAACACCATGTATAGAATCTAGAGAGAAACACCATGTATAGAATCTAGAGAGAGAAGAGAAACACCATGTATATAATATAGAGAGAAACACCATGTATAGAATCTAGAAAGAAACACCATGTATAGAATCTAGAGAGAGAAAAACACCATGTATAGAATCTAGAGAGAAACACCATGTATAGAATCTAGAGAGAAACACCATGTATAGAATCTAGAGAGAAACACCATGTATAGAATCTAGAGAGAAACACCATGTATAGAGTCTAGAGAAAACACCATGTATAGAATCTAGAGAGAAAAACACCATGTATAGAATCTAGAGAGAAACACCATGTATAGAATCTAGAGAGAAACACCATGTATAGAATCTAGAGAGAAACACCATGTATGAAGCTCAGTTGGTAGAGCATGGCGCTTGTAACACCATGTATAGAATCTAGAGAAAACACCATGTATAGAATCTAGAGAGAAACACCATGTATAGAATCTAGAGAGAAACACCATGTATAGAATCTAGAGAGAAAAACACCATGTATAGAATCTAGAGAGAAACACCATGTATAGAATCTAGAGAGAAACACCATGTATAGAATCTAGAGAGAAACACCATGTATAGAATCTAGAGAGAAACACCATGTATAGAATCTAGAGAGAAACACCATGTATAGAATCTAGAGAGAAACACCATGTATAGAATCTAGAGAGAAACACCATGTATAGAATCTAGAGAGAGTAGAGAAACACCATGTATAGAATCTAGAGAGAAACACCATGTATAGAATCTAGAGAGAAACACCATGTATAGAATCTAGAGAGAAACACCATGTATAGAATCTAGAGAAACACCATGTATAGAATCTAGAGAGAGTAGAGAAACACCATGTATAGAATCTAGAGAGAAACACCATGTATAGAATCTAGAGAGAGTAGAGAAACACCATGTATAGAATCTAGAGAGAAACACCATGTATAGAATCTAGAGAGAAACACCATGTATAGAATCTAGAGAGAAACACCATGTATAGAATCTAGAGAGAGAAAACACCATGTATAGAATCTAGAGAGAAACACCATGTATAGAATCTAGAGAGAAACACCATGTATAGAATCTAGAGAGAAACACCATGTATAGAATCTAGAGAGAAACACCATGTATAGAATCTAGAGAGAAAACACCATGTATAGAATCTAGAGAGAAACACCATGTATAGAATCTAGAGAGAAACACCATGTATAGAATCTAGAGAGAAACACCATGTATAGAATCTAGAGAGAAACACCATGTATAGAATCTAGAGAGAAACACCATGTATAGAATCTAGAGAGAAACACCATGTATAGAATCTAGAGAGAAACACCATGTATAGAATCTAGAGAGAAACACCATGTATAGAATCTAGAGAGAAACACCATGTATAGAATCTAGAGAGAAACACCATGTATAGAATCTAGAGAGAAACACCATGTATAGAATCTAGAGAGAAACACCATGTATAGAATCTAGAGAGAAACACCATGTATAGAATCTAGAGAGAAACACCATGTATAGAATCTAGAGAGAAACACCATGTATAGAATCTAGAGAGAAACACCATGTATAGAATCTAGAGAGAAACACCATGTATAGAATCTAGAGAGAAACACCATGTATAGAATCTAGAGAGAAACACCATGTATAGAATCTAGAGAGAAACACCATGTATAGAATCTAGAGAGAAACACCATGTATAGAATCTAGAGAGAAACACGATGTATAGAATCTAGAGAGAAACACCATGTATAGAATGTAGAGAGAAAAACGATGTATAGAATCTAGAGAGAAACACCATGAATAGAATCTAGAGAAAACACCATGTATAGAATCTAGAGAGAAACACCCTGTATATAATCTAGAGAGAGAAACACCATGTATAGAATCTAGAGAGAATAGAGAAACACCATGTATAGAATCTAGAGAGAAACACCATGTATAGAATCTAGAGAGAAACACCATGTATAGAATCTAGAGAGAAACACCATGTATAGAATCTAGAGAGAAACACCATGTATAGAATCTAGAGAGAGGAGAGAAACACCATGTATAGAATCTAGAGAGAAACACCATGTATAGAATCTAGAGAGAAACACCATGTATAGAATCTAGAGAGAAACACCATGTATAGAATCTAGAGAGAGGAGAGAAACACCATGTATAGAATCTAGAGAGAGGAGAGAAACACCATGTATAGAATCTAGAGAGAAACACCATGTATAGAATCTAGAGAGAAACACCATGTATAGAATCTAGAGAGAAACACCATGTATAGAATCTAGAGAGAAACACCATGTATAGAATCTAGAGAGAAACACCATGTATAGAATCTAGAGAGAAACACCATGTATAGAATCTAGAGAGAAACACCATGTATAGAATCTAGAGAGAAACACCATGTATAGAATCTAGAGAGAAACACCATGTATAGAATCTAGAGAGAAACACCATGTATAGAATCTAGAGAGAAACACCATGTATAGAATCTAGAGAGAAACACCATGTATAGAATCTAGAGAGAAACACCATGTATAGAATCTAGAGAGAAACACCATGTATAGAATCTAGAGAGGAAGAAACACCATGAATAGAATCTAGAGAGAAACACCATGTATAGAATCTAGAGAGAAACACCATGTATAGAATCTAGAGAGAAACACCATGAATAGAATCTAGAGAGAAACACCATGTATAGAATCTAGAGAGAAACACCATGAATAGAATCTAGAGAGAAACACCATGTATAGAATCTAGAGAGAAACACCATGAATAGAATCTAGAGAGAAACACCATGTATAGAATCTAGAGAGAAACACCATGTATAGAATCTAGAGAGAAACACCGTGTATAGAATCTAGAGAGAAACACCATGTATAGAATCTAGAGAGAAACACCATGTATAGAATCTAGAGATAAACACCATGTATAGAATCTAGAGATAAACACCATGTATAGAATCTAGAGAGAAACACCATGTATAGAATCTAGAGAGAAACACCATGTATAGAATCTAGAGAGAAACACCATGTATAGAATCTAGAGAGGAGAAAACACCATGAATAGAATCTAGAGAGAAACACCATGAATAGAATCTAGAGAGAAACACCATGTATAGAATCTAGAGAGAAACACCATGTATAGAATCTAGAGAGAAACACCATGTATAGAATCTAGAGCCTCCACCATGAATAGAATCTAGAGAGAAACACCATGAATAGAATCTGAGAAACACCATGTATAGAATCTAGAGAGAAACACCATGTATAGAATCTAGAGAGAAACACCATGAATAGAATCTAGAGAAACACCATGTATAGAATCTAGAGAGAAACACCATGTATAGAATCTAGAGAGAAACACCATGAATAGAATCTAGAGAGAAACACCATGTATAGAATCTAGAGAGAAACACCATGTATATAATCTAGAGAAAACACCATGTATAGAATCTAGAGAGAAACACCATGAATAGAATCTAGAGAGAAACACCGTGTATAGAATCTAGAGAGAAACACCATGTATAGAATCTAGAGAGAAACACCATGTATAGAATCTAGAGAGAAACACCATGTATAGAATCTAGAGAGAAACACCATGTATAGAATCTAGAGAGAAACACCATGTATAGAATCTAGAGAGAAACACCCTGTATAGAATCTAGAGAGAAACACCATGTATAGAATCTAGAGAGAAACACCATGAATAGAATCTAGAGAAAACACCATGTATAGAATCTAGAGAGAAACACCATGTATAGAATCTAGAGAGAAACACCATGTATAGAATCTAGAGAGAAACACCATGTATAGAATCTAGAGAGAAACACCCTGTATAGAATCTAGAGAGAAACACCATGTATAGAATC
Organism: Oncorhynchus keta; assembly: GCF_023373465.1. Lineage (NCBI taxonomy): Eukaryota > Metazoa > Chordata > Actinopteri > Salmoniformes > Salmonidae > Oncorhynchus > Oncorhynchus keta. The sequence goes on along the minus strand of NW_026279449.1, from coordinate 69,591 downwards.
TAGAGAGAAACACCATGAATAGAATCTAGAGAGAAACACCATGTATAGAATCTAGAGAAAACACCATGTATAGAATCTAGAGAGAAACACCATGTATAGAATCTAGAGAGAAACACCATGAATAGAATCTAGAGAGAAACACCATGAATAGAATCTAGAGAGAAACACCATGTATAGAATCTAGAGAGAAACACCATGTATAGAATCTAGAGAAACACCATGAATAGAATCTAGAAGAAACACCATGAATAGAATCTAGAGAGAAACACCATGAATAGAATCTAGAGAGAAACACCATGAATAGAATCTAGAGAGAAACACCGTGTATAGAATCTAGAGAGAAACACCGTGTATAGAATCTAGAGAGAAACACCATGTATAGAATCTAGAGAGAAACACCATGTATAGAATCTAGAGAGAAACACCATGTATAGAATCTAGAGAAACACCATGTATAGAATCTAGAGAGAAACACCCTGTATAGAATCTAGAGAGAAACACCATGTATAGAATCTAGAGAGAAACACCATGAATAGAATCTAGAGAGAAACACCATGTATAGAATCTAGAGAGAAACACCATGTATAGAATCTAGAGAAAACACCATGTATAGAATCTAGAGAAACACCATGTATAGAATCTAGAGAGAAACACCCTGTATAGAATCTAGAGAGAAACACCATGTATAGAATCTAGAGAGAAACACCATGAATAGAATCTAGAGAGAAACACCATGTATAGAATCTAGAGAGAAACACCATGTATAGAATCTAGAGAGAAACACCATGTATAGAATCTAGAGAGAAACACCATGAATAGAATCTAGAGAGAAACACCATGAATAGAATCTAGAGAGAAACACCATGTATAGAATCTAGAGAGAAACACCATGTATAGAATCTAGAGAAAACACCATGAATAGAATCTAGAGAGAAACACCATGAATAGAATCTAGAGAGAAACACCATGAATAGAATCTAGAGAGAAACACCATGTATAGAATCTAGAGAGAAACACCATGTATAGAATCTAGAGAGAAACACCATGTATAGAATCTAGAGACACCATGTATAGAATCTAGAGAGAAACACCATGTATAGAATCTAGAGAGAAACACCATGTATAGAATCTAGAGAGAAACACCATGTATAGAATCTAGAAAAACACCATGTATAGAATCTAGAGAGAAACACCATGTATAGAATCTAGAGAGAAACACCATGAATAGAATCTAGAGAGAAACACCATGTATAGAATCTAGAGAGAAACACCATGAATAGAATCTAGAGAGAAACACCATGTATAGAATCTAGAGAGAAACACCATGTATAGAATCTAGAGAGAAACACCATGTATAGAATCTAGAGAGAAACACCATGTATAGAATCTAGAGAGAAACACCATGAATAGAATCTAGAGAGAAACACCATGTATAGAATCTAGAGAGAAACACCATGTATAGAATCTGAAGCACCGTGTATAGAATCTAGAGAGAAACACCGTGTATAGAATCTAACACCATGAATAGAATCTAGAGAAGCACCATGTATAGAATCTAGAGAGAGGAGAGAACACCATGTATAGAATCTAGAGATAAACACCATGTATAGAATCTAGAGAAACACCATGTATAGAATCTAGAGAGAGGAGAGAAACACCATGATAGAATCTAGAGAGAAACACCATGTATAGAATCTAGAGAGGAGAGAAACTGTATAGAATCTAGAGATAAACACCATGTATAGAATCTAGAGAAACACCATGTATAGAATCTAGAGAGCACCATGTATAGAATCTAAGAGAAACACCATGTATAGAATCTATTGAGAAACACCATGTATAGAATCTGAGAAACACCATGTATAGAATCTAGAGAGGAGAGAAAACACCATGTATAGAATCTAGAGAGAAACACCATGTACTAGAGAGGAGAGAAACACCATGTATAGAATCTAGAGAGGGAGAGAAACACCATGTATAGAATCTCACCATGAATAGAATCTGAAGTACATCTCATTCCAAATTCATGGGCATTAATATGGAGTTGGTCCCTCAACTCTTTGCTGCAGACTAACAGCCTACACTCTTCTGGGAAGGCTTTCCACTAGATGTTGGAACATTGCTGCAGGGACTTGCTTCCATTCAGCCACATTGCATTAGTGAGGTCAGCACTGATGTTGGGCGAAGCCTCTTGGCTGCTAACATTCAATTCATCCCAAAGGTGTTCGATGGGGTTGAGGTCAGGGCTCTGTGCAGGCCAGTTAAGTTCTTCTACACTGATCTTGACAAACCATTTCTGTATAGATCTCGCTTTGTGGACTGGGGCATTGTCATGCTGAAACAGGAAAGGGCTTTCCCCAAACAGTTGCCACAAAGTTGGAAGCACAGAATGTCTAAAATGTCATTGTATGCTGTAGCGTTAAGATTTCCCTTCACTGGAACTAAGGGGCCAACCATGAAAAACAGCCCCAGACCATTATTCCTCCTCCACCAAACTTTACAGCTAGAATCCCCAAACCTAGATTCTCCAGACTACCAGATGGAGAAGCTTGATTCATCACAGAGAATGTGTTTTCTATGGCAAACTTAACATCACTCTGCCAACGCTTGGCATTGCGCATGGTGATCTTAGGCTTGTGTGCGGCTGCTCTGCCACGGAAACCCGTTTCACGAAACATTGTTCGTGCCAACTTTGCTTCAGTTTGGAACTGGAAGTGAGTGTTGCAGCCGAGGACAACATTTTTACACAGTGTGCAACTCAGCGGTCCCGTTCTGTGAGCTTGTGTGGCCTACCACTTGCAGGCGTTGCTCCTAGACGATTCCACTTCACAATAACAGCACTTACAGTTGACTGCAAATCTAGCAGGGCAGAAATATAACTGACTTGTTGGAAAGGTGGCATCCTATGATGCTGCCATGTTGAAAGACTGAGCTCTTCCGTAAGGCCATTCTACTACCAATGTTTGTCTATGGAGATCGCATGGATGTGATTTTATACACCTGTCAGCAGACTGAAGCTGAAATAGCTGAATCCACACATTTAAAAAGTGGTATCCACATACTTCATATATTTATAGTGTATGTAAAAATAGCCTACATAAAGTCAACAAATAAAAACATTGCAGCAGAACATATCTTGATAAAATACTCTGTCCAGACTACGCTGGCGTGTCTGCAAGGAAGGTGAAACATTGTATCGACTATCAACTCTGTCCAGACTGAAGCTGGTGCTAACTTGCAACATTGTATTGACTATCAACTCTGTCCAGACTGAAGCTGGTGCTAACTTGCAACATTGTATCGACTATCAACTCTGTCCAGACTGAAGCTGGTGCTAACTTGCAACATTGTATCGACTATCAACTCTGTCCAGACTGAAGCTGGTGCTAACTTGCAACATTGTATCGACTATCAACTCTGTCCAGACTGAAGCTGGTGCTAACTTGCAACATTGTATTGACTATCAACTCTGTCCAGACTGAAGCTGGTGCTAACTTGCAACATTGTATTGACTATCAACTCTGTCCAGACTGAAGCTGGTGCTAACTTGCAACATTGTATTGACTATCAACTCTGTCCAGACTGAAGCTGGTGCTAACTTGCAACATTGTATCGACTATCAACTCTGTCCAGACTGAAGCTGGTGCTAACTTGCAACATTGTATCGACTATCAACTCTGTCCAGACTGAAGCTGGTGCTAACTTGCAACATTGTATTGACTATCAACTCTGTCCAGACTGAAGCTGGTGCTAACTTGCAACATTGTATTGACTATCAACTCTGTCCAGACTGAAGCTGGTGCCAACTTGCAACATTGTATCGACTATCAACTCTGTCCAGACTGAAGCTGGTGCTAACTTGCAACATTGTATCGACTATCAACTCTGTCCAGACTGAAGCTGGTGCTAACTTGCAACATTGTATCGACTATCAACTCTGTCCAGACTGAAGCTGGTGCTAACTTGCAACATTGTATCGACTATCAACTCTGTCCAGACTGAAGCTGGTGCTAACTTGCAACATTGTATCGACTATCAACTCTGTCCAGACTGAAGCTGGTGCTAACTTGCAACATTGTATCGACTATCAACTCTGTCCAGACTGAAGCTGGTGCTAACTTGCAACATTGTATCGACTATCAACTTGGTCCAGACTGAAGCTGGTGCTAACTTGCAACATTGTATCGACTATCAACTCTGTCCAGACTGAAGCTGGTGCTAACTTGCAACATTGTATCGACTATCAACTCTGTCCAGACTGAAGCTGGTGCTAACTTGCAACATTGTATCGACTATCAACTTGGTCCAGACTGAAGCTGGTGCTAACTTGCAACATTGTATCGACTATCAACTTGGTCCAGACTGAAGCTGGTGCTGACTTGCAACATTGTATAAAATATTCTGGAACCTTGGAGTTTCCTGCGCCAGTGGAGCTCCTGACAGACAACCGAAGGCTATTTGCGCAAGGAGATCAGAAGTAAATCAGCTACTTTATGACGTTTCCACCATTTCCCTCCCCCTTTCAATCCGATTGGTTAAGGGAGAGGGCTGGAAATATTTTTCAAATTGACAATAGTTCCTTATAGTAGCCTTTCTCCATGGATGTAAAAACAGACTTTGGTTCACATCCACAGCTCATTAGTGGTAGTGAGTTAAGACAATCAGAAATAGTATCACATCACCAAAAATATAGGTCTGTAACAGTTTGGGTCTAGAGTTTCTCTCACTTTGAAGAGGGGGGATGACCGCGGCAGCTTTCCAACCTTTGGGGATCTCAGACGATACGAAAGAGAGGTTGAACAGGCTAGTAAATAGGGGTTGCAACAATTTCAGCAGATAACTTTAGAGGGTCCAGATTGTCTAGCCCGGCTGATTTGTAGGGGTCCAGATTTTGCAACTCTTTCAGAACATCAGCTATCTGGACTTGGGTAAAGGAGAAATGGGGGCGGCTTTGGGCAAGTTGCTGTTGGGGGGTACAGGGCTGTTGACCAGCGTAGGGGTAGCCAGGTGGAAAGCATGGCCATTGAAATGATCAATTATGGTGGATTTATCAGTGCTGACAGAGTTTAACAGTCTCAGTGCAGTGGGCAGCTGGGAGGAGGTGCTCTTATTCTCCATGGACTTTACAGTGTCCCAGAACTTTTTGGAGTTGGTGGTTCAGGACGCACATTTCTGTTTGAAAAAGCTAGCCTTGGCTTTCCTAACTGCCTGTGTTTATTGGTCCCTAACTTCCCTGAAAAGTTGCATATCGCGGGGTCGATGCTAATGCAGTACGCCACAGGATGTTTTTGTGCTGGTCAAGGGCAGTCAGGTCTGGAGTATATAACCAATGGCTATATCTGTTCCTGGTTCACATTGTTTTTGAATGGGCCTTATTTAAGATGGTGAGGAAGGAACTTAAAAGAATAACCAGGCACCCTCTACTGACGGGATGAGGTCAATATCCTTCCAGGATACCCCGGCCAGGTCGATTAGAAATGCCTGCACGCTGAAGTGTTTTAGGGAGCGTTTGACAGTGATGAGGGGTGGTCGTTTGACCGCAGACCCATTACGGATGCAGGCAATGAGGCAGTGATCGCTGAGATCTTGGTTGAAGACAGCAGAGGTGTATTTAGAGGGCAAGTTGGTTAGGATGACATCTATGAAGGTTCCCGTGTTTACAGATTTGGGTTTGTACCTGGTAGATTCATTGATATTTTGTGTGAGATTGAGGGCATCAAGCTTAGATTGTAGGACGGCCGGGGCGTTAAGCATGCCCCAGTTTAGGTCACCTAACAGTACGAGCTCTGAAGATAGATGGGGGGCAATCAATTCACATATGGTGTCCAGGGCACAGCTGGGGGCTGAGGGGGTCTATAACAAGCGCCAATGGAGAGAGACTTGTTTCTGGAAAGGTGGATTGTTTGGGCACAGACCTGGATAATATGACAGAACTCTGCAGGCTCTCTCTGCAGTAGATTACAACGCCGCCCACTATCTTGATGGAAAATGTTATAGTTGGGGATGGAATTTTCAGGATTTTTGTTGGCCTTCCTAAACCAGGATTCAGACACGGCTAGGACATCTGGGTTGGCAGAGTGTGCTAAAGCAGTGAATAAAACAAAGTTAGGGAGGAGGTTTCTGATGTTAACATGCATGAAACCAAGGCTTTTACGGTTACAGAAGTCAATAAATGAGAGCGCCTGGGGAATGAGAGTGGAGCTAGGCGCTGCAGGGCCTGGATTAACCTCTACATCACCAGAGGAACAGAGGAGGGGAGGGGTTGGATAAGGGTAACGGCTAAAGGCTATAAAAACTTGTCTAGTGCTTTCGGCACAGAGAGTGAAAGGAGCAGGTTTCTGGGCGCGGAAGAATAGATTCAAGGCATAATGTACAAACAAGAGGTATGGTAGGATGTGAATACAGTGGAGGTAAACCTAGAGAGGTGATGAGGTGACGATGAGAGAGGTTGTGTCTCTAGAGACATCATTTAGACCAGGTGAGGTCACCGCAAGGGCCAGCTAAGGCATATTGAGCAGGGCTGGAGGCTCTACAGTGAAACAAAAGGGCCAGCTAAGGAATATTGAGCAGGGCTGGAGGCTCTACAGTGAAACAAAAGGGCCAGCTAAGGCATATTGAGCAGGGCTGGAGGCTCTACAGTGAAACAAAAGGGCCAGCTAAGGCATATTGAGCAGGGCTGGAGGCTCTACAGTGAAACAAAAGGGCCAGTTAAGGCATATTGAGCAGGGCTGGAGGCTCTACAGTGAAACAAAAGGGCCAGCTAAGGCATATTGAGCAGGGCTGGAGGCTCTACAGTGAAACAAAAGGGCCAGCTAAGGCATATTGAGCAGGGCTGGAGGCTCTACAGTGAAACAAAAGGGCCAGCTAAGGCATATTGAGCAGGGCTGGAGGCTCTACAGTGAAACAAAAGGGCCAGCTAAGGCATATTGAGCAGGGCTGGAGGCTCTACAGTGAAACAAAAGGGCCAGCTAAGGCATATTGAGCAGGGCTGGAGGCTCTACAGTGAAACAAAAGGGCCAGCTAAGGCATATTGAGCAGGGCTGGAGGCTCTACAGTGAAACAAAAGGGCCAGCTAAGGCATATTGAGCAGGGCTGGAGGCTCAACAGTGAAACAAAAGGGCCAGCTAAGGCATATTGAGCAGGGCTGGAGGCTCTACAGTGAAACAAAAGGGCCAGCTAAGGCATATTGAGCAGGGCTGGAGGCTCTACAGTGAAACAAAAGGGCCAGCTAAGGCATATTGAGCAGGGCTGGAGGCTCTACAGTGAAACAAAAGGGCCAGCTAAGGCATATTGAGCAGGGCTGGAGGCTCAACAGTGAAACAAAAGGGCCAGCTAAGGCATATTGAGCAGGGCTGGAGGCTCAACAGTGAAACAAAAGGGCCAGCTAAGGCATATTGAGCAGGGCTGGAGGCTCAACAGTGAAATAAGACAATAATCACTAACAAAGACAGCAATGGAAAAGGCATATTGACATTTGGGAGAGGCATGCGTAGCCGAGTGATCATAGGGACCAGTGGGTAGCTAGGAGGGATGGAGACATGGCGATTCAGACAGCTAGCAGGGGCGGGGACTAGCAGACTAGCAGAAGGGCCTTAGGGGGACGTTGCGACGGGACAGTCTGTTGTAGCCCCCCTCGGACGGTTACGTCGGCAGACCAGTCGCAGGGCCCCGTGTCGGCAGTAAAAAGGTCCAGGCCAATTGGAAAAATAGCTATTGTAGCCCAAGTAATTGGCTGATGGACCTCTTCAGTTAACAGTCCGATATGCTCTAGATAGCGGGCTGCGGCTAGCAGGCTAGCAGATGGGCCTTTAGGGGAAGTCGTGACGGGGGACATGTAGTCTACACGCTATAGAAATACAATGGAATTTACACAGCATACAACAATTCTCAGAGTACATTTCACTTCCCAGGGTGTAATGCTCTGCCCAGGGCTGCCGACTGGCTATTTCGCTACTGCTAGCAAGCACAGACAAACACGAAGCAGTCTACATACAGTATGTTTCTGTTAAGTTGCGAGTGTATTTCACATTACTTTTGGGTTGTGTAATCATATTATAATGCTAACATGTGACGCGAGCTTATCAGACGAGCAAAATGCCTTTCATGCTAGCTTCGAGGCAAGCAACATTGAAGCATGCACGAGAGCACCAGCTGTTCTGGATGACTGATCACGCTCTCCGTAGCAAGACCTTATTAAACAGGTCAACATTCACAAAGCCATAGGGGCCAGACGGATTACCAGGACGTGAACTCAAAGCATGTGCGGACCAACTGGCAAGTGTCTTCACTGACATTTTCAACATCTCCCTGACTGAGTCTGTAATACCAACATGTTTCAAACAGACCACCATAGTACCTGTGCCCAAGAATGCGAAGGTAGCCTGCCTAAATGATAATGGAATTTATATGTTTAAAGTAATGACTAAAGAATTCCACCCTGAAACCATATAAATTGTATGAAATGTGTTACAGAGTCATAATTCAATAGGCCACTGTGTTACTATTTCTCAGTGTGAGCTGGGTATAGTTGAGGCATTCAAGGCCAACTGAACTGTCGACTTGTGATCCAGGAAGGGGAGTAACTTTGGAATGGCAAGGCTTGAAGAAGATAATGAGAAACCATGTGTTAGTAATGTGGAAAAATACAGCCCACTTAAAGAGAGTTGGAGTTTCTACTGGTGTGTGTGTGTGTGTGTGTGTGTGTGTGTGTGTGTGTGTGTGTGTGTGTGTGTGTGTGTGTGTGTGTGTGTGTGTGTGTGTGTGTGTGTGTGTGTGCGTGTGCGTGTGCGTGTGCGTGTGCGTGTTAAAAGATTGTGTTCTCATTTTGAAGTCAGAGTACTCTCTGATATAACGTATTGATCTATTGAAGACTGGGACTTTGTCTAATTCTTCTATTAACCAGGGCCTTGTAACCTCTGGGAATTGGTCAAAGCTATAGTGATTATTATCATCAAATGGGATTGAAAATTCCCGTGACCCTAAATGACAAGCGCAACGTAGCTTAGCAACAGTCGCGTCGGTAGCCGTGAAGGGCTTTGAAAAGGCTGGTCGCGGCTCAAACTCCAGCATGCTGGAAACTCTAGACTCCAATATCGCCCCAACAAAGGTGTTGTCAAGGCGACAAGTCTCAATCTCTCTCCACGCTGGCCCTTTTTCCCCACCTGAACAAACAGGAACACGTGAGAACGCTGTTCATTGACTACAGCTCAGCGTTCAACACCAAATCAAATGTATTTATAAAGCCCTTCGTACATCAGCTGATATGTCATTTCACGGTACCTGCTGTATTCAGCATTTAACAGTAAGGTACCTGTTGTATTCAGCATTTAACAGTAAGGTTTGAAATGAATGTCTGCTGTATTCAGCATTTCACGATCAAAACCTGTTGTATTCAGCATTTAACACTAAACGTACCTGCAAATGTATTCAGCATTTAAAACAGCTAAACCTGCTGTATTCAGCATTTAACAGTAAGGTACCTGCTGTATTCAGCATTTAACAGTAAGGTACCTGCTGTATTCAGCATTTAACAGTAAGCTACCTGCTGTATTCAGCATTTAACAGTAAGGTTTGATTTAATGAATGTCATACTGTATATCTGTTCATTGTCACTCAAAAACAATTCTAATTTAGTAGAATAAACTACAACGTTACAATGCAAATGTTGTGTGTGAAAACAGCTAAACCTTGGTTGTTTCGGTGGGCCGGACCCTCGTCTGCTCTGTAAGCAAAGTATTCCCCTGGGTTGGCGTACGGAACCGGTTCTGTCAACTGGACTTATGATTGTTTTAGTTTGAAGAAGCAGTGGGAACTCTCTCTTCTAGCTTGCACAAGTAGCCTGGCTATGGCTCACTACTGCCCCCAAGAGAACATTCAGACAAATGACTAGGCTCCGTCCTCTCAATCCTTATATGATATGAGATGCATTTGACAGAAGTACCGAAAGATGGCCCCCTATACAGATGGCCCCCTATACAGATGGCCCCCTATACAGATGGCCCCTATACAGATGGCCCCCTATACAGATGACACCCTATACAGATGACACCCTATACAGATGACACCCTATACAGATGGCACCCTATACAGATGGCACCCTATACAGATGGCACCCTATACAGATGGCACCCTATACAGATGACACCCTATACAGATGACACCCTATACAGATGACACCCTATACAGATGACACCCTATACAGATGACACCCTATACAGATGGCACCCTATACAGATGGCACCCTATACCATATACAGATGGCACCCTATACCATATACAGATGGCACCCTATACCATATACAGATGGCACCCTATACCCTATACAGATGGCACCCTATACCCTATACAGATGGCACCCTATACCCTATACAGATGGCACCCTATACCATATACAGATGGCCCTATACCCCTATACAGATGGTACCCTATACAGATGGCACCCTATACCCTATAGAGCACACTACTTTTGACCAGACAGCCCTATATACAGATGGGTACCATCTGTATACAGATGGCACCATCTGTATACAGATGGCACCCTATACAGATGGCATATAGGGAATGGGTACCATCTGTATAGATGGCACCATCTATACAGATGGGTACCTTCTATAGATGGACCCTTCTATAGGGATACCATCTGTATAGATATCTTCTATATAGATAGGGGACCATCTGTATGGGTACCATCTGTATAGATGGTATACAGATACCATCTGTATAGGGTATATAGGGTATAGTACCTTCTATATAGGGAATAGGGTACCATCTGTATAGGGAATAGGGTACCTTCTATATAGGGAATAGGGTACCTTCTATATAGGGAATAGGGTACCATCTGTATAGGGAATAGGGTACCATCTGTATAGGGTACCTTCTATATAGGGAATAGGGTGCCATCTGTATAGGGAATAGGGTGCCATCTGTATAGGGTATAGGGTACCTTCTATATAGGGAATAGGGCACCATCTGTATAGGGTACAGGGTACCTTCTATATAGGGTATAGGGTACCATCTGTATAGGGTATAGGGTACCATCTCTATAGGGTATAGGGTACCTTCTATATAGGGAATAGGGTGCCATCTGTATAGGGTATAGGGTACCATCTGTATAGGGTATAGGGTACCATCTGTATAGGGAATAGGGTACCTTCTATATAGGGAATAGGGTACCATCTGTATAGGGAATAGGGTACCATCTGTATAGGGTACCATCTGTATAGGGTATAGGGTACCTTCTATATAGGGAATAGGGTACCATCTGTATAGGGTATAGGGTACCTTCTATATAGGGTATAGGGTACCATCTGTATAGGGTATAGGGTACCATCTGTATAGGGTACCTTCTATATAGGGAATAGGGTACCTTCTATATAGGGAATAGGGTACCATCTGTATAGGGTACCTTCTATATAGGGAATAGGGTACCATCTGTATAGGAATAGGGTACCATCTGTATAGGGTATAGGGTACCTTCTATATAGGGAATAGGGTACCATTTGGAATGAATCCTAGGTATTCATTATTGATGGCCAACGGATTAACAGGTCCCTCATTAAACATGCAGAAGACGGAGTGAGTTATAGTATATAGGTAGTGTATAGTGTATAGGGTTATGAGTTATAGTATATAGGTAGTGTATAGGGTTATGAGTTATAGTATATAGGTAGTGTATAGTGTATAGGGTTATGAGTTATAGTATATAGGTAGTGTATAGTGTATAGGGTTATGAGTTATAGTATATAGGTAGTGTATAGGGTATAGGGTTATGAGTTATAGTATATAGGTAGTGTATAGTGTATAGGGTTATGAGTTATAGTATATAGGTAGTGTATAGTGTATAGGGTTATGAGTTATAGTATATAGGTAGTGTATAGGGTATAGGGTTATGAGTTATAGTATATAGGTAGTGTATAGTGTATAGGGTTATGAGTTATAGTATATAGGTAGTGTATAGTGTATAGGGTTATGAGTTATAGTATATAGGTAGTGTATAGTGTATAGGGTTATGAGTTATAGTATATAGGTAGTGTATAGTGTATAGGGTTATGAGTTATAGTATATAGGTAGTGTATAGGGTATAGGGTTATGAGTTATAGTATATAGGTAGTGTATAGGGTTATGAGTTATAGTATATAGGTAGTGTATAGGGTTATGAGTTATAGTATATAGGTAGTGTATAGTGTATAGGGTTATGAGTTATAGTATATAGGTAGTGTATAGGGTATAGGGTTATGAGTTATAGTATATAGGTAGTGTATAGGGTTATGAGTTATAGTATATAGGTAGTGTATAGTGTATAGGGTTATGAGTTATAGTATATAGGTAGTGTATAGTGTATAGGGTTATGAGTTATAGTATATAGGTAGTGTATAGGGTATAGGGTTATGAGTTATAGTATATAGGTAGTGTATAGGGTTATGAGTTATAGTATATAGGTAGTGTATAGTGTATAGGGTTATGAGTTATAGTATATAGGTAGTGTATAGTGTATAGGGTTATGAGTTATAGTATATAGGTAGTGTATAGTGTATAGGGTTATGAGTTATAGTATATAGGTAGTGTATAGTGTATAGGGTTATGAGTTATAGTATATAGGTAGTGTATAGGGTTATGAGTTATAGTATATAGGTAGTGTATAGTGTATATAGGGTATAGTGTAGGGTTATGAGTTATAGTATATAGGTAGTGTATAGTGTATAGGGTTATGAGTTATAGTATATAGGTAGTGTATAGTGTATAGGGTTATGAGTTATAGTATATAGGTAGTGTATAGTGTATAGGGTTATGAGTTATAGTATATAGGTAGTGTATAGGTATAGGGTTATGAGTTATAGTATATAGGTAGTGTATAGTGTATAGGGTTATGAGTTATAGTATATAGGTAGTGTATAGTGTATAGGGTTATGAGTTATAGTATATAGGTAGTGTATAGTGTATAGGGTTATGAGTTATAGTATATAGGTAGTGTATAGTGTATAGGGTTATGAGTTATAGTATATAGGTAGTGTATAGTGTATAGGGTTATGAGTTATAGTATATAGGTAGTGTATAGTGTATTTATGAGTTATAGTATATAGGTAGTGTATAGTGTATAGGGTTATGAGTTATAGTATATAGGTAGTGTATAGTGTATAGGGTTATGAGTTATAGTATATAGGTAGTGTATAGTGTATAGGGTTATGAGTTATAGTATATAGGTATAGTGTATAGTTATGTATAGGGTTATGTTAGTTATAGTATATAGGTAGTGTATAGTGTATAGGGTTATGAGTTATAGTATATAGGTAGTGTATAGTGTATGGGTTATAGGGTTATGAGTTATAGTATATAGGTAGTGTATAGGTAGTGTATAGTTATGAGTTATAGTATATAGGTAGTGTATAGTGTATAGGGTTATGAGTTATAGTATATAGGTAGTGTATAGTGTATAGGGTTATGAGTTATAGTATATAGGTAGTGTATAGGGTATAGGGTTATGAGTTATAGTATATAGGTAGTGTATAGTGTATAGGGTTATGAGTTATAGTATATAGGTAGTGTATAGTGTATAGGGTTATGAGTTATAGTATATAGGTAGTGTATAGTGTATAGGGTTATGAGTTATAGTATATAGGTAGTGTATAGGGTTAGGGTTATGTTATAGTATATAGGTAGTGTATAGTGTATAGGGTTATGAGTTATAGTATATAGGTAGTGTATAGTGTATAGGGTTATGAGTTATAGTATATAGGTAGTGTATAGTTATAGTATAGGGTTATGAGTTATAGTATATAGGTAGTGTATAGTGTATAGGGTTATGAGTTATAGTATATAGGTAGTGTATAGGGTATAGGGTTATGAGTTATAGTATATAGGTAGTGTATAGTGTATAGGGTTATGAGTTATAGTATATAGGTAGTGTATAGGGTTATGAGTTATAGTATATAGGTAGTGTATAGTGTATAGGGTTATGAGTTATAGTATATAGGTAGTGTATAGTGTATAGGGTTATGAGTTATAGTATATAGGTAGTGTATAGTGTATAGGGTTATGAGTTATAGTATATAGGTAGTGTATAGTGTATAGGGTTATGAGTTATAGTATATAGGTAGTGTATAGGGTTATGAGTTATAGTATATAGGTAGTGTATAGTGTATAGGGTTATGAGTTATAGTATATAGGTAGTGTATAGTGTATAGGGTTATGAGTTATAGTATATAGGTAGTGTATAGTGTATAGGGTTATGAGTTATAGTATATAGGTAGTGTATAGTGTATAGGGTTATGAGTTATAGTATATAGGTAGTGTATAGTGTATAGGGTTATGAGTTATAGTATATAGGTAGTGTATAGTGTATAGGGTTATGAGTTATAGTATATAGGTAGTGTATAGTGTATAGGGTTATGAGTTATAGTATATAGGTAGTGTATAGTGTATAGGGTTATGAGTTATAGTATATAGGTAGTGTATAGTGTATAGGGTTATGAGTTATAGTATATAGGTAGTGTATAGTGTATAGGGTTATGAGTTATAGTATATAGGTAGTGTATAGTGTATAGGGTTATGAGTTATAGTATATAGGTAGTGTATAGGGTATAGGGTTATGAGTTATAGTATAGGGTTAGGTAGTGTATAGTGTATAGGGTTATGAGTTATAGTATATAGGTAGTGTATAGTGTATAGGGTTATGAGTTATAGTATATAGGTAGTGTATAGTGTATAGGTTATGAGTTATAGTATATAGGTAGTGTATAGTGTATAGGGTTATGAGTTATAGTATATAGGTAGTGTATAGTGTATAGGGTTATGAGTTATAGTATATAGGTAGTGTATAGTGTATAGGGTTATGAGTTATAGTATATAGGTAGTGTATAGTGTATAGGGTTATGAGTTATAGTATATAGGTAGTGTATAGTGTATAGGGTTATGAGTTATAGTATATAGGTAGTGTATAGTGTATAGGGTTATGAGTTATAGTATATAGGTAGTGTATATAGGGTTATGAGTTATAGTATATAGGTAGTGTATAGTGTATAGGGTTATGAGTTATAGTATATAGGTAGTGTATAGGTATAGGGTTATGAGTTATAGTATATAGGTAGTGTATAGTGTATAGGGTTATGAGTTATAGTATATAGGTAGTGTATAGGGTATAGGGTTATGAGTTATAGTATATAGGTAGTGTATAGTGTATAGGGTTATGAGTTATAGTATATAGGTAGTGTATAGTGTATAGGGTTATGAGTTATAGTATATAGGTAGTGTATAGTGTATAGGGTTATGAGTTATAGTATATAGGTAGTGTATAGTGTATAGGGTTATGAGTTATAGTATATAGGTAGTGTATAGTGTATAGGGTTATGAGTTATAGTATATAGGTAGTGTATAGTGTATAGGGTTATGAGTTATAGTATATAGGTAGTGTATAGTGTATAGGGTTATGAGTTATAGTATATAGGTAGTGTATAGTGTATAGGGTTATGAGTTATAGTATATAGGTAGTGTATAGTGTATAGGGTTATGAGTTATAGTATATAGGTAGTGTATAGTGGTATAGGGTTATGAGTTATAGTATATAGGTAGTGTATAGTGTATAGGGTTATGAGTTATAGTATATAGGTAGTGTATAGGTGTATAGGGTTATGAGTTATAGTATATAGGTAGTGTATAGGGTATAGGGTTATGAGTTATAGTATATAGGTAGTGTATAGGGTTATGAGTTATAGTATATAGGTAGTGTATAGTGTATAGGGTTATGAGTTATAGTATATAGGTAGTGTATAGTGTATAGGGTTATGAGTTATAGTATATAGGTAGTGTATAGTGTATAGGGTTATGAGTTATAGTATATAGGTAGTGTATAGTGTATAGGGTTATGAGTTATAGTATATAGGTAGTGTATAGTGTATAGGGTTATGAGTTATAGTATATAGGTAGTGTATAGGGTATAGGGTTATGAGTTATAGTATATAGGTAGTGTATAGGGTATAGGGTTATTAGTTATAGTATATAGGTAGTGTATAGTGTATAGGGTTATGAGTTATAGTATATAGGTAGTGTATAGTGTATAGGGTTATGAGTTATAGTATATAGGTAGTGTATAGTGTATAGGGTTATGAGTTATAGTATATAGGTAGTGTATAGTGTATAGGGTTATGAGTTATAGTATATAGGTAGTGTATAGTGTATAGGGTTATGAGTTATAGTATATAGGTAGTGTATAGGGTATAGGGTTATGAGTTATAGTATATAGGTAGTGTATAGTGTATAGGGTTATGAGTTATAGTATATAGGTAGTGTATAGGGTATAGGGTTATGAGTTATAGTATATAGGTAGTGTATAGTGTATAGGGTTATGAGTTATAGTATATAGGTAGTGTATAGGGTTATGAGTTATAGTATATAGGTAGTGTATAGGGTTATGAGTTATAGTATATAGGTAGTGTATAGGGTATAGGGTTATGAGTTATAGTATATAGGTAGTGTATAGTGTATAGGGTTATGAGTTATAGTATATAGGTAGTGTATAGGGTATAGGGTTATGAGTTATAGTATATAGGTAGTGTATAGGGTTATGAGTTATAGTATATAGGTAGTGTATAGGGTATAGGGTTATGAGTTATAGTATATAGGTAGTGTATAGGGTATAGGGTTATGAGTTATAGTATATAGGTAGTGTATAGTGTATAGGGTTATGAGTTATAGTATATAGGTAGTGTATAGTGTATAGGGTTATGAGTTATAGTATATAGGTAGTGTATAGGGTATAGGGTTATGAGTTATAGTATATAGGTAGTGTATAGGGTATAGGGTTATGAGTTATAGTATATAGGTAGTGTATAGGGTATAGGGTTATGAGTTATAGTATATAGGTAGTGTATAGGGTATAGGGTTATGAGTTATAGTATATAGGTAGTGTATAGTGTATAGGGTTATGAGTTATAGTATATAGGTAGTGTATAGTGTATAGGGTTATGAGTTATAGTATATAGGTAGTGTATAGGGTATAGGGTTATGAGTTATAGTATATAGGTAGTGTATAGGGTATAGGGTTATGAGTTATAGTATATAGGTAGTGTATAGTGTATAGGGTTATGAGTTATAGTATATAGGTAGTGTATAGTGTATAGGGTTATGAGTTATAGTATATAGGTAGTGTATAGGGTATAGGGTTATGAGTTATAGTATATAGGTAGTGTATAGTGTATAGGGTTATGAGTTATAGTATATAGGTAGTGTATAGTGTATAGGGTTATGAGTTATAGTATATAGGTAGTGTATAGGGTATAGGGTTATGAGTTATAGTATATAGGTAGTGTATAGGGTTATGAGTTATGAGTTATAGTATATAGGTAGTGTATAGTGTATAGGGTTATGAGTTATAGTATATAGGTAGTGTATAGTGTATAGGGTTATGAGTTATAGTATATAGGTAGTGTATAGGGTTATGAGTTATGAGTTATAGTATATAGGTAGTGTATAGTGTATAGGGTTATGAGTTATAGTATATAGGTAGTGTATAGGTATAGGGTTATGAGTTATAGTATATAGGTAGTGTATAGTGTATAGGGTTATGAGTTATAGTATATAGGTAGTGTATAGTGTATAGGGTTATGAGTTATAGTATATAGGTAGTGTATAGTGTATAGGGTTATGAGTTATAGTATATAGGTAGTGTATAGGGTTATGAGTTATAGTATATAGGTAGTGTATAGGGTTATGAGTTATAGTATATAGGTAGTGTATAGTGTATAGGGTTATGAGTTATAGTATATAGGTAGTGTATAGGGTATAGGGTTATGAGTTATAGTATATAGGTAGTGTATAGGGTTATGAGTTATAGTATATAGGTAGTGTATAGGGTTATGAGTTATAGTATATAGGTAGTGTATAGGGTTATGAGTTATAGTATATAGGTAGTGTATAGGGTATAGGGTTATGAGTTATAGTATATAGGTAGTGTATAGGGTATAGGGTTATGAGTTATAGTATATAGGTAGTGTATAGGGTTATGAGTTATGAGTTATAGTATATAGGTAGTGTATAGGGTATAGGGTTATGAGTTATAGTATATAGGTAGTGTATAGGGTATAGGGTTATGAGTTATAGTATATAGGTAGTGTATAGGGTATAGGGTTATGAGTTATAGTATATAGGTAGTGTATAGGGTATAGGGTTATGAGTTATGAGTTATAGTATATAGGTAGTGTATAGTGTATAGGGTTATGAGTTATAGTATATAGGTAGTGTATAGGGTTATGAGTTATAGTATATAGGTAGTGTATAGTGTATAGGGTTATGAGTTATAGTATATAGGTAGTGTATAGGGTTATGAGTTATAGTATATAGGTAGTGTATAGTGTATAGGGTTATGAGTTATAGTATATAGGTAGTGTATAGGGTTATGAGTTATAGTATATAGGTAGTGTATAGTGTATAGGGTTATGAGTTATAGTATATAGGTAGTGTATAGTGTATAGGGTTATGAGTTATAGTATATAGGTAGTGTATAGTGTATAGGGTTATGAGTTATGAACTGCTGCTCTTCCTGACACCGTCAATTCTCTGGCAACAGCTCTGGCACCCTATACCCATGGCACCCTATACCCATGGCACCCTATACCCATGGCACCCTATAGAGCACCCTATACCCATGGCCCCCTATACCCATGGCACCCTATACCCATGGCACCCTATACCCATGGCACCCTATACCCATGGCACCCTATACCCATGGCACCCTATAGGCACCCTATACCCATGGCACCCTATACCCATGGCACCCTATACCCATGGCACCCTATACCCATGGCACCCTATACCCATGGCACCCTATACCCATGGCACCCTATAGAGCACCCTATACCCATGGCACCCTATAGAGCACCCTATACCCATGGCACCCTAGAGCACCCTATACCCTATAGAGCACCCTATACCCATGGCACCCTATACCCATGGCCCCCTATACCCATGGCCCCCTATACCCATGGCACCCTATACCCATGGCACCCTATACCCATGGCACCCTATACCCATGGCACCCTATACCCATGGCACCCTATACCCATGGCACCCTATAGAGCACCCTATACCCATGGCACCCTATACCCATGGCACCCTATACCCTATAGAGCACCCTATACCCATGGCACCCTATACCATGGCACCCTATACCCATGGCACCCTATAGAGCACCCTATACCCATGGCCCCCTATACCCATGGCCCCCTATACCCATGGCACCCTATACCCATGGCACCCTATAGAGCACCCTATACCCATGGCACCCTATAGAGCACCCTATACCCATGGCACCCTATACCCATGGCACCCTATACCCATGGCACCCTATAGAGCACCCTATACCCATGGCCCCCTATACCCATGGCACCCTATACCCATGGCACCCTATACCCTATGGCCCCTATACCCATGGCACCCTATAGAGCACCCTATACCCATGGCCCCCTATACCCATGGCACCCTATACCCATGGCACCCTATAGAGCACCGTATACCCATGGCACCCTATACCCTATAGAGCACCCTATACCCATGGCCCCTATACCCATGGCACCCTATACCCATGGCACCCTATACCCATGGCCCCTATACCCATGGCACCCTATAGAGCACCCTATACCCATGGCACCCTATACCCATGGCACCCTATACCCATGGCACCCTATACCCATGGCACCCTATAGAGCACCCTATACCCATGGCACCCTATACCCATGGCACCCTATACCCATGGCACCCTATAGAGCACCCTATACCCATGGCACCCTATACCCATGGCACCCTATACCCATGGCACCCTATAGAGCACCCTATACCCATGGCCCCTATACCCATGGCACCCTATACCCATGGCACCCTATACCCATGGCACCCTATAGAGCACCCTATACCCATGGCACCCTATACCCATGGCCCCTATACCCATGGCACCCTATACCCATGGCACCCTATACCCATGGCACCCTATAGAGCATCCTATACCCATGGCACCCTATACCCATGGCACCCTATACCCATGGCACCCTATAGAGCATCCTATACCCATGGCACCCTATACCCATGGCACCCTATACCCATGGCACCCTATAGAGCACCCTATACCCATGGCACCCTATACCCATGGCACCCTATACCCATGGCACCCTATAGAGCATCCTATACCCATGGCACCCTATACCCATGGCCCCCTATACCCATGGCACCCTATACCCATGGCACCCTATAGAGCATCCTATACCCATGGCACCCTATACCCATGGCACCTATACCCATGGCACCCTATAGAGCATCCTATACCCATGGCACCCTATACCCATGGCACCCTATACCCATGGCACCCTATAGAGCATCCTATACCCATGGCACCCTATACCCATGGCACCCTATACCCATGGCACCCTATAGAGCATCCTATACCCATGGCACCCTATACCCATGGCACCCTATACCCATGGCACCCCTATACCCATGGCACCCTATACCCATGGCACCCTATACCCATGGCACCCTATAGAGCATCCTATACCCATGGCACCCTATACCCATGGCACCCTATACCCATGGCACCCTATAGAGCATCCTATACCCATGGCACCCTATACCCATGGCACCCTATACCCTATAGAGCACCCTATACCCATGGCACCCTATACCCTATAGAGCACCCTATACCCATGGCCCCCTATACCCATGGCCCCCTATACCCATGGCACCCTATACCCTATAGAGCACCCTATACCCATGGCACCCTATACCCTATAGAGCACCCTATACCCTATAGAGCACCCTATACCCATGGCCCCCTATACCCATGGCCCCCTATACCCATGGCCCCCTATACCCTATAGAGCACCCTATACCCATGGCCCCCTATACCCATGGCCCCCTATACCCATGGCCCCCTATACCCATGGCCCCCTATACCCATGGCCCCCTATACCCATGGCCCCCTATACCCATGGCCCCCTATACCCATGGCCCCCTATACCCATGGCACCCTATACCCATGGCACCCTATACCCATGGCACCCTATACCCATGGCACCCTATACCCATGGCACCCTATACCCTATAGAGCACCCTATACCCATGGCCCCCTATACCCATGGCACCCTATACCCATGGCACCCTATACCCATGGCACCCTATACCCATGGCCCCCTATACCCATGGCCCCCTATACCCATGGCATCCTATACCCATGGCCCCCTATACCCATGGCATCCTATACCCATGGCCCCCTATACCCATGGCATCCTATACCCATGGCCCCTATACCCATGGCACCCTATACCCATGGCACCCTATAGAGCACCCTATACCCATGGCACCCTATACCCATGGCACCCTATACCCTATAGAGCACCCTATACCCATGGCCCCCTATACCCATGGCACCCTATACCCATGGCACCCTATACCCATGGCACCCTATACCCATGGCACCCTATACCCATGGCACCCTATACCCATGGCACCCTATACCCATGGCACCCTATACCCATGGCACCCTATAGAGCACCCTATACCCTATAGAGCACCCTATACCCATGGCACCCTATACCCATGGCACCCTATAGAGCACCCTATACCCTATAGAGCACCCTATACCCATGGCACCCTATACCCTATAGAGCACCCTATACCCATGGCCCCCTATACCCATGGCACCCTATACCCTATAGAGCACCCTATACCCATGGCACCCTATACCCATGGCACCCTATACCCATGGCCCCCTATAGAGCGCCCTATACCCATGGCCCCCTATACCCATGGCCCCCTATAGAGCACCCTATACCCATGGCACCCTATACCCATGGCCCCCTATACCCATGGCCCCCTATAGAGCACCCTATACCCATGGCCCCCCTATACCCATGGCCCCCTATACCCATGGCCCCCTATACCCATGGCCCCCTATAGAGCACCCTATACCCATGGCACCCTATACCCATGGCCCCCTATACCCATGGCACCCTATACCCTATAGAGCACCCTAGACGGAGTGAGTTATGAACTACTGGTCTTCCCGACACACAGTCAGGGAACATCTGACTCTCGTGTCACGTTCACCTGTTCAACTGAGGAACGTGTCCCCACAGAGCGCTTGTTAACAACAAGAGTAGTGCACTACTATATAGGGAATAAGGTAACCATTTGGGACAGAGGTCACCCTGAAGATGTCTGAGGACAGGGGACTAAATGGAGGAAGACCTGTCAGAGCAGTATCATGAGGATGTCACCAACCAAATCAATCAATCTAAATGTATTTATAAAGCCCTTCTTACATCAGCTGATGTCACAAAGTGCTGTACAGAAACCCAGCCTAAAACCCCCAAACAGCAAGCAATGCAGGTGTAGAAGCACAGTAGCTAGGAAAAACTCCCCGGAATGGCCGGAGCCTAGGAAGGAACCTAGAGAGGAACCAGGCTATGAGGGGTGGCCAGTCCTCTTCTGGCTGTGCCGGGTGGAGATTATAAACCTAGAGAGGAACCAGGCTATGAGGGTGGAGATTATAAACCGAGAGAGGACCCAGGCTATGAGGGGTGGAGATTATAAACCTAGAGAGGACCCAGGCTATGAGAGGTGGAGATTATAAACGTAGAGAGGAACCAGGCTCTGAGGGGTGGAGATTATAAACCTAGAGGGATCCAAGCTATGTGGGGTGGGCCGGTCCTCCTCTGGCTATGAGGGGTGGGCCGGTCCTCCTCTGGCTATGAGGGGTGGGCCGGTCCTCCTCTGGCTATGAGGGGTGGGCCGGTCCTCCTCTGGCTATGAGGGGTGGGCCGGTCCTCCTCTGGCTATGAGGGGTGGGCCGGTCCTCCTCTGGCTATGAGGGGTGGGCCGGTCCTCCTCTGGCTATGAGGGGTGGGCCGGTCCTCCTCTGGCTATGAGGGGTGGGCCGGTCCTCCTCTGGCTATGAGGGGCGGGCCAGTCCTCCTCTGGCTATGAGGGGCGGGCCAGTCCTCCTCTGGCTATGAGGGGTGGGCCAGTCCTCCTCTGGCTATGAGGGGGGCCAGTCCTCCTCTGGCTATGAGGGTGGGCCAGTCCTCCTCTGGCTATGAGGGGCGGGCCAGTCCTCCTCTGGCTATGAGGGGCGGGCCAGTCCTCCTCTGGCTATGAGGGGCGGGCCAGTCCTCCTCTGGCTATGAGGGGCGGGCCAGTCCTCCTCTGGCTATGAGGGGCGGGCCAGTCCTCCTCTGGCTATGAGGGGCGGGCCAGTCCTCCTCTGGCTATGAGGGGCGGGCCAGTCCTCCTCTGGCTATGAGGGGCGGGCCAGTCCTCCTCTGGCTATGAGGGGGCCAGTCCTCCTCTGGCTATGAGGGTGGGCCAGTCCTCCTCTGGGCCCAGTCCTCCTCTGGCTATGAGGGGCGGGCCAGTCCTCCTCTGGCTATGAGGGGTGGGCCAGTCCTCCTCTGGCTATGAGGGGCGGGCCAGTCCTCCTCTGGCTATGAGGGGCGGGCCAGTCCTCCTCTGGCTATGAGGGGCGGGCCCAGTCCTCCTCTGGCTATGAGGGGCGGGCCAGTCCTCCTCTGGCTATGAGGGGCGGGCCAGTCCTCCTCTGGCTATGAGGGGCGGGCCAGGGCCAGTCCTCCTCTGGCTATGAGGGGCGGGCCAGTCCTCCTCTGGCTATGAGGGGCGGGCCAGTCCTCCTCTGGCTATGAGGGGCGGGCCAGTCCTCCTCTGGCTATGAGGGGCGGGCCAGTCCTCCTCTGGCTATGAGGGGCGGGCCAGTCCTCCTCTGGCTATGAGGGGCGGGCCAGTCCTCCTCTGGCTATGAGGGGCGGGCCAGTCCTCCTCTGGCTATGAGGGGCGGGCCAGTCCTCCTCTGGCTATGAGGGGCGGGCCAGTCCTCCTCTGGCTATGAGGGGCGGGCCAGTCCTCCTCTGGCTATGAGGGGCGGGCCAGTCCTCCTCTGGCTATGAGGGGCGGGCCAGTCCTCCTCTGGCTATGAGGGGCGGGCCAGTCCTCCTCTGGCTATGAGGGGCGGGCCAGTCCTCCTCTGGCTATGAGGGGCGGGCCAGTCCTCCTCTGGCTATGAGGGGCGGGCCAGTCCTCCTCTGGCTATGAGGGGCGGGCCAGTCCTCCTCTGGCTATGAGGGGCGGGCCAGTCCTCCTCTGGCTATGAGGGGCGGGCCAGTCCTCCTCCTCTGGCTATGAGGGGCGGGCCAGTCCTCCTCTGGCTATGAGGGGCGGGCCAGTCCTCCTCTGGCTATGAGGGGCGGGCCAGTCCTCCTCTGGCTATGAGGGGCGGGCCAGTCCTCCTCTGGCTATGAGGGTGAGGGCTATGAGGGGGCCAGTCCTCCTCTGGCTATGAGGGGCGGGCCAGTCCTCCTCTGGCTATGAGGGGCGGGCCAGTCCTCCTCTGGCTATGAGGGGCGGGCCAGTCCTCCTCTGGCTATGAGGGGCGGGCCAGTCCTCCTCTGGCTATGAGGGGCGGGCCAGTCCTCCTCTGGCTATGAGGGGCGGGCCAGTCCTCCTCTGGCTATGAGGGGCGGGCCAGTCCTCCTCTGGCTATGAGGGGGCCAGTCCTCCTCTGGAGGGGTGGGCCAGTCCTCCTCTGGCTATGAGGGGGGCCAGTCCTCCTCTGGCCAGTCCTCCTCTGGCTATGAGGGGTGGGCCAGTCCTCCTCTGGCTATGAGGGTGGGCCAGTCCTCCTCTGGCTATGAGGGGTGGGCCAGTCCTCCTCTGGCTATGAGGGGCGGGCCAGTCCTCCTCTGGCTATGAGGGTGGGCCGGTCCTCCTCTGGCTATGAGGGGTGGGCCGGTCCTCCTCTGGCTATGAGGGGTGGGCCGGTCCTCCTCTGGCTATGAGGGGTGGGCCGGTCCTCCTCTGGCTATGAGGGGTGGGCCGGTCCTCCTCTGGCTATGAGGGGTGGGCCAGTCCTCCTCTGGCTATGAGGGGTGGGCCAGTCCTCCTCTGGCTGTGCGGGGTGGGCCAGTCCTCCTCTGGCTGTGCGGGGTGGGCCAGTCCTCCTCTGGCTGTGCGGGGTGGGCCAGTCCTCCTCTGGCTGTGCCGGGTGGGCCAGTCCTCCTCTGGCTGTGCCGGGTGGGCCAGTCCTCCTCTGGCTGTGCCGGGTGGGCCAGTCCTCCTCTGGCTGTGCCGGGTGGCCAGTCCTCCTCTGGCTATGAGGGTGGGCCAGTCCAGTCCTCTCTGGCTATGAGGGGCGGGCCAGTCCTCCTCTGGCTATGAGGGGTGGGCCAGTCCTCCTCTGGCTATGAGGGGCGGGCCAGTCCTCCTCTGGCTATGAGGGGCGGCCAGTCCTCCTCTGGCTATGAGGGGCGGGCCAGTCCTCCTCTGGCTATGAGGGGGGCCAGTCCTCCTCTGGCTATGAGGGGCGGGCCAGTCCTCCTCTGGCTATGAGGGGCGGGCCAGTCCTCCTCTGGCTATGAGGGGCGGGCCAGTCCTCCTCTGGCTATGAGGGGCGGGCCAGTCCTCCTCTGGCTATGAGGGGTGGGCCAGTCCTCCTCTGGCTATGAGGGGCGGGCCAGTCCTCCTCTGGCTATGAGGGGCGGGCCAGTCCTCCTCTGGCTATGAGGGGCGGGCCAGTCCTCCTCTGGCTATGAGGGGCGGGCCAGTCCTCCTCTGGCTATGAGGGGTGGGCCAGTCCTCCTCTGGCTATGAGGGGGGCCAGTCCTCCTCTGGCTATGAGGGGCGGGCCAGTCCTCCTCTGGCTATGAGGGGCGGGCCAGTCCTCCTCTGGCTATGAGGGGCGGGCCAGTCCTCCTCTGGCTATGAGGGGCGGGCCAGTCCTCCTCTGGCTATGAGGGGCGGGGCCAGTCCTCCTCTGGCTATGAGGGGCGGGCCAGTCCTCCTCTGGCTATGAGGGGCGGGCCAGTCCTCCTCTGGCTATGAGGGGCGGGCCAGTCCTCCTCTGGCTATGAGGGTGAGGGGGTGGGCCAGTCCTCCTCTGGCTATGAGGGGGCCAGTCCTCCTCTGGCTATGCCAGTCCTCCTCTGGCTATGAGGGGCGGGCCAGTCCTCCTCTGGCTATGAGGGGCGGGCCAGTCCTCCTCTGGCTATGAGGGGCGGGCCAGTCCTCCTCTGGCTATGAGGGGCGGGCCAGTCCTCCTCTGGCTATGAGGGGTGGGCCAGTCCTCCTCTGGCTATGAGGGGCGGGAGTCCTATAACAGAACCAAGATGTTCAAGTCTTTCTCTATTCACAGCATCATGAAGGGCTTCCTGAAACACAGCTACTGACAGAGGCAGCAGAGGACAATATTCCTCTATATTTGAGATTCTTCAAAGTAGCCACCCTTTGGCCTTGACAGCTTTGCCACCTCCTGGCATTCTCTCAACCAGCTTCCTTAGGTAGTCACCTGGAATGCATTTCAATTAACAGGTGTGCCTTGTTCAAAGTTAATCTATGCAATTTCTTTCCTTCTTAATGAGTTTGAGACAATAATTTGTGTTGTGACAAGGTAGGGGGGATATACAGAATATAGCTCTATTTGGTAACAGACCAAGTCCATATTATGGCGAGAACAGCTCAAATAAGCAAAGAGAAACGACAGTCCATCATTACTTTCAGACATGAAGATCAGTCAATCCGGAAAATGTCAACTTTGAAAGTTTTTTCAAGTGCGGTCGCATAAACCATCAAGCACTATGATGAAACTGGCTCTCATGAGGACCGCCCAGAGTTACCTCTGCAGAGGATGAGTTCATTAGAGTTAACTGCACCTCAGAATGCAGCCCAAATAAATGCTTCACAGAGTTCCAGTAACAGACACATCTAAACATCAACTGTTCAGAGGAGACTGTGTGAAATCAGGACTTCATGGTCGAAATGCTGCAACAACAAAAAAAAAACTATTTCTGGGCTCCCGAGTGGCACTGTGGTCTAAAGCACTGCCTTTCAGTGGTTTGATCTTGGGCTTTGGCACTGTGGTCAAAGCACTGCATTTCAGTGGTTTGATCTTGGGCTTTGGCACTGTGGTCTAAAGCACTGCATCTCAGTGGTTTGATCTTGGGGGGTCACTGTGGTCTAAAGCACTGCCTTTCAGTGGTTTGATCTTGGGCTTTGTCACTGTGGTCTAAAGCACTGCCTTTCAGTGGTTTGATCTTGGGCTTTGTCACTGTGGTCTAAAGCACTGCCTTTCAGTGGTTTGATCTTGGGCTTTGTCACTGTGGTCTAAAGCACTGCCTTTCAGTGGTTTGATCTTGGGCTTTGTCACTGTGGTCTAAAGCACTGCATCTCAGTGGTTTGATCTTGGGCTTTGTCACTGTGGTCTAAAGCACTGCCTTTCAGTGGTTTGATCTTGGGCTTTGTCACTGTGGTCTAAAGCACTGCCTTTCAGTGGTTTGATCTTGGGCTTTGTCACTGTGGTCTAAAGCACTGCATCTCAGTGGTTTGATCTTGGGCTTTGTCACTGTGATCTAAAGCACTGCCTTTCAGTGGTTTGATATTGGGCTTTGGCACTGTGGTCTAAAGCACTGCATCTCAGTGGTTTGATCTTGAGCTTTGTCATAACCGGCCGTGATCGGGAATCCCATGGGGCTGCGCACAATTGGCCCAGCGCTGTCCGGGTTAGGCGGTCATTGTAAAATTAGAATTTGTTCTTAACTTACTAGTTAAACATTATTTTAAAAGGACACCAATAAGAAGAGACTTGTTTGGGCCAAGAAACACGAGCAATGGACATTAGACCGGTGGAAATCTGTCCTTTGGTCTGATGAGTCCAAATTTGAGATTTTTGGTTCCAACCGCCGTGTCTTTGTGAGACACAGAGTAGGTGAGCGGATGATCTCTGCATGTGTGGTTCCCACCGTGAAGCATGGAGGAGGAGGTGTGATGGTGCTTTGCTGGTGAAACTGTCTGTTATTTATTTAGAATTCAAGGCACACTTAACCAGCATGGCTACCACAGCATTCTGAAGCGATACACCATCCCATCTGGTTTGCGTTTTGTGGGACAATCATTTGTTTTTCAACAGGACAATGACCTAACACACCTCCAGGCTGTGTAAGGGCTATTTGACCAAGAAGGAGTGTGTTGGAGTGCTGCATTAGATGACCTGGCCTCCGCAATCACCCGACCTCAACCCAACTGAGAAGGTTTGGGATGAGTTGGACCACAGAGTGAAGGAAAAGCAGCCAACAAGTGCTCAGCATATGTAGGAACTCCTTCAAGACTGTTGGAAAAGAATTCCAGGTGAAGCTGGTTGAGAGAATGTCAAGAGTGTGCAAAGCTTCTTTGAAGAATCTCAAATCTAAAATATACATTTGATTTGTTTAACACTTTTTTGTGGTTACTACATGATTCCATATTATGTTATTTCATAGTTTTGATGTCTTCACTATTATTCTACAATGTAGAAACAGTAAAAATAAAGAAAAACCCTGGAATGAGTAGGTGTGTCTAAACTTTCGACTGCTACTGTATCTTTTTTTAAACTTTCTTCAGGCCTTGCGGTCCGTATTGACCCGGTTCTGGGTCTGGCTCCGGTCCGCCAGTAGAGTATGTCGGGACTGGGGAGGTTTTTTAGGGTAAAAGGAGACGTAAATGAAGCTAAAACACAGGCAACATCCTAGAGGAGAACCTGTCTCAGTCTGCTTTCTAACAGACACCTGGTGAGATGAATTCACCTTCCTAAAACACAGGCAACACCCTAGAGGAGAACCTGTCTCAGTCTGCTTTCTAACAGACGCCTGGTGAGATGAATTCACCTTCCTAAAACACAGGCAACATCCTAGAGGAGAACCTGTCTCAGTCTGCTTTCTAACAGACACCTGGTGAGATGAATTCACCTTCCTAAAACACAGGCAACACCCTAGAGGAGAACCTGTCTCAGTCTGCTTTCTAACAGACGCCTGGTGAGATGAATTCACCTTCCAATGACCTAAAACACAAAGCCAAATATACACAGGAGTTGGGAGATGAATGGATAGAATCACATCTGTAAAACACATCATGGTCAAACTGCATGTGACCTTCACTGGGTAAAAAGAGAGAGAGAGATAAGTGGAATCTGCTCCTGTGTGTTCTGAAAAATCACACTAGATCTTGGCTATAGAGACAGTGGAAATCATGTAATGTATTGTTGTACATTACACTGGGGTGATCTATCGCCCAAATCTGACAGAAATATTTTATGAGGATCATTGACACAAACAAAAAAACAAAAAAATACACTACATCTTAAATCCGACTTTGTAACAACAAAATGTGGAAAAGGGTTAAAAAGGGGTGTGAAAACCTTCAGACGGCACTTTTAGGTGACATTACACTTTTATTTAACCTTTATTTAACTAGGCAAGTCAGTTAAGAACAAATTATTATTTTCAATGACGGCCTAGGAACAGTGGGTTAACTGGTCTAGGAACAGTGGGTTAACTGGTCTAGGAACAGTGGGTTAACTGGTCTAGGAACAGTGGGTTAACTGCCTGTTCAGGGGCAGAACGACAGATTTGTACCTTGTCAGCTCAGGGGATTTGAACTTGCAACCTTCCGGTTACTAGTCCAACACTCTAACCACTAGGCTACCTGACCACCCCAGTTACTAGTCCAACACTCTAACCACTAGGCTACCTGACCACCCCAGTTACTAGTCCAACACTCTAACCACTAGGCTACCTGACCCCCCCAGTTACTAGTCCAACACTCTAACCACTAGGCTACCTGACCCCCGGTTACTAGTCCAACACTCTAACCACTAGGCTACCTGACCCCCCAGTTACTAGTCCAACACTCTAACCACTAGGCTACCTGACCCCCGGTTACTAGTCCAACACTCTAACCACTAGGCTACCTGTGACTAGTCCAACACTCTAACCACTAGGCTACCTGACCCCCGGTTACTAGTCCAACACTCTTTTGTGGTAGGCTACCTGACCCCCGGTTACTAGAACACTCTAACCACTTTCTACCTGACACCCGGTTACTAGTCCAACACTCTAACCACTAGGCTACCTGACCCCCAGTTACTAGAACACTCTAACCACTAGGCTACCTGACACCCGGTTACTAGTGAACACTTCTAACCACTAGGCTACCTGACCCCCGGTTACTAGTCCAACAGTCTAACCACTAGGCTACCAGACACCCGGTTACTGAGTCCAACACTCTAAAACACAGGCTACCTGACCCCCAGTTACTAGTCAACACTCTAACCACTAGGCTACACCCCCGGTTACTAGTCCAACACTCTAACCACCTAGGCTACCTGGTTACTAGTCCAGTCACTCTAACCACTAGGCTACCTGACCCCCGATACTTCACACTCCTAAAACACAGGCAACACCCTAGAGGAGAACCTAGTCTCACTCTGCTAGGCTACCAGACACCTGGTTACTAGTGAACACTTCCAATGACCTAAAACACAAAGCCAAACTCTAACCACTAGGCTACCTGACCCCATCTGTAAAACACTCAGACAAACTCTATGTGACTTCACTGGGTACTTTACTAGTCAGACACTTAACCACTAGGCTAGAGGGTTAGAGACAGAACACTCTAGAGACTAGGCTAGAAAGAGACCCCGGTTAGAGAGAGTCAGAGAGAGACTAGGCTACCTGACCCCCCGAGTTAGAACACTCTAACCACTAGGCTACCTGACCCCCCGGTTACTAGTCCAACACTCTAACCACTAGGCTACCTGACCCCGGTTACTAGTCAGACTCTAACCACTAGGCTACCTGACCACCCGTGTTTCTAGCAAATCACTTAACTTGGCTAGAGACAGTTACTAATGTCATTACCACTGGGGTATCTGACCCCCTGACAGAAATATTTTATGAGGATCATTGACACTCTAAAAACACCAAAAATACACTGACAGTTAAATCCGACTCTTGTAACCACAAAATGTGCTACCTGAAGTTAAACCAAACCTTAACCACTTTTAGGTGACATTACACTATTCAACTCTATTTAACTAGGCAACAGAACAAATTAACCACAATGAGGCTAGACAGTGGGTTACTATCACAGTGGGGTAACCACCTAGGGGCAGAACCCCCCAGATTTGTACCTTGTCAACACTCTAACCACTAGGGTTTGACCTGCACCTCTGAGTTACTAGTCCAACACTCAACCACTAGGCTACCTGACCCCCCCGGTTACTAGTCCAACACTCTAACCACTAGGCGCCCCTGCCGCCCCATTCCTCTGTGGACCTTTGTGGTTTGTAAGAGCTTGGTGTTAACAACGCCAAAGTCTTGGTTTCAGTTCCTGCTGGGGCCAATGTATGCACTCACTGTTGTGAAGTCACGTTAAGTCACTGTCGTGAAGTCACTACCACCTAGCAGCACCTTAACAGCAGAGACAGTAGCATCACTACCACCTAGCAGCACCTTAACAGCAGAGACAGTAGCATCACTACCACCTAGCAGCACCTTAACAGCAGAGACAGTAGCATCACTACCACCTAGCAGCACCTTAACAGCAGAGACAGTAGTATCACTACCACCTAGCAGCACCTTAACAGCAGAGACAGTAGCATCACTACCACCTAGCAGCACCTTAACAGCAGAGACAGTAGTATCACTACCACCTAGCAGCACCTTAACAGCAGAGACAGTAGCATCACTACCACCTAGCAGCACCTTAACAGCAGAGACAGTAGCATCACTACCACCTAGCAGCACCTTAACAGCAGAGACAGTAGTATCACTACCACCTAGCAGCACCTTAACAGCAGAGACAGTAGTATCACTACCACCTAGCAGCACCTTAACAGCAGAGACAGTAGCATCACTACCACCTAGCAGCACCTTAACAGCAGAGACAGTAGCATCACTACCACCTAGCAGCACCTTAACAGCAGAGACAGTAGTATCACTACCACCTAGCAGCACCTTAACAGCAGAGACAGTAGCATCACTACCACCTAGCAGCACCTTAACAGCAGAGACAGTAGTATCACTACCACCTAGCAGCACCTTAACAGCAGAGACAGTAGCATCACTACCACCTAGCAGCACCTTAACAGCAGAGACAGTAGCATCACTACCACCTAGCAGCACCTTAACAGCAGAGACAGTAGTATCACTACCACCTAGCAGCACCTTAACAGCAGAGACAGTAGCATCACTACCACCTAGCAGCACCTTAACAGCAGAGACAGTAGCATCACTACCACCTAGCAACACCTTAACAGCAGAGACAGTAGCATCACTACCACCTAGCAGCACCTTAACAGCAGAGACAGTAGCATCACTACCACCTAGCAGCACCTTAACAGCAGAGACAGTAGCATCACTACCACCTAGCAGCACCTTAACAGCAGAGACAGTAGTATCACTACCACCTAGCAGCACCTTAACAGCAGAGACAGTAGCATCACTACCACCTAGCAGCACCTTAACAGCAGAGACAGTAGCATCACTACCACCTAGCAACACCTTAACAGCAGAGACAGTAGCATCACTACCACCTAGCAGCACCTTAACAGCAGAGACAGTAGCATCACTACCACCTAGCAGCACCTTAACAGCAGAGACAGTAGTATCACTACCACCTAGCAGCACCTTAACAGCAGAGACAGTAGCATCACTACCACCTAGCAGCACCTTAACAGCAGAGACAGTAGCATCACTACCACCTAGCAGCACCTTAACAGCAGAGACAGTAGCATCACTACCACCTAGCAGCACCTTAACAGCAGAGACAGTAGCATCACTACCACCTAGCAGCACCTTAACAGCAGAGACAGGACCATCGTGTCAGGGTGGATTTGTAAGGTGTGTGTCAGCTATATAAAACTTTAGTTTCCATCCAATCTCCACTTACTGTAGGTGAGCATGGCTCACACCTTAGCAGCCTTGTCAGGTGTGTGTGTGGTGTGGTGTGTGTGTCTCAGACGGATGACTTACCGTAGATGAGAACGACAGACTCCTCGATGGCGTGCTGGTAACTGAACTGAGAGTCCAGCAGGGCCCGGCTGACAAATGATCCATAATAGGTTGACTGGTACCAGCCCACATGGAGATGGTCAATGTTGACATGACGAAGAGACCGCATCATCTCCATCTGATACTGGACTAGAGGGGGAGCACGTGGAGGGGAGAGGAGAGGGGGAGGGGGAGGAAGGAAGGTGGAGAGCAGGGGGGAACAGCAGGAGAGGGGTGGGGGGATCACTAGAGGTGGAGAGGGAAGGACCTGGAAGGTGGAGGAGAGGTGGAGAGACAGGGAGCATCAGACCACCTAAGCAGGACCTTAAGGCAGAGAGGTGGGCAAGGAAGGAGAGGGGTGGGGGGGAAACAGAGGTGGAGAGGGAAGGAAGGAAGGTGGAGAGAGGGTGGGGGGAGACCTGGAGAGGAGCAAGGGAACAGAGAGACAGGTGGAGAGGGAGATCACTGGACCTAGCAAGGAACCTTAACAGAGAGACAGAGGATGGAGGGGGACCACCTAGCAGCACCTGGAGGGGGAGAAGGAGAGGTGGAGAGGGAGAAGGAGGTGGAGAGAAGGAAGGAAGGAAGGTGGAGAGAGGATGGGGAAGGAAGGAGAGGTGGAGGGGAGAAGGAGAGGTGGAGAGGGAAGGAAGGAAGGTGGAGAGAGGATGGGGGGAGGAGAGGTGGAGGGGGGGAGAAGGAGAGGTGGAGAGGGAAGGAAGGAAGGTGGAGAGAGGATGGGGGACAGAAGAGAGGTGGAGGGGAGAAGGAGAGGTGGAGAGGGAAGGAAGGAAGGTGGAGAGAGGATGGGGGAGACCTGGAGGGGGAGAAGGAGAGGTGGAGAGGGAAGGAAGGAAGGTGGAGAGAGGATGGGGGGGAGCAGGACCTTAGAAGGAGAGGTGGAGAGGGAAGGAAGGAAGGTGGAGAGAGGATGGGGGGGGAAGGAGAGGTGGAGGGGGAGAAGGAGAGGTGGAGACAGGAAGGAAGGAAGGTGGAGAGAGGGACCTGGGGGGAAGGAGAGGTGGAGGGGAGAAGGAGAGGTGGAGAGGGAGAAGGAAGGTGGAGAGGGAGAAGGAGAGGTGGAGAGGCATGTTTATCCAAGGAGAGGTGGAGAGGGAAGAGAAGGAAGGTGGAGAGAGATGGGGAAGGAAGGTGGAGGGGGAGACAGGACAGGTGGAGAGGAAGGAAGGAAGACTGTGGAGTGAGAATCACAGGGGAGACACCTTAACAGCAGAGGTGAGAGAGGGAAGGAAGGAAGGTGGAGGCAGACACACCATGGGGGGCAGAAGGAGAGGTGGAGGGGGACAGGAGAGGTGGAGAGAGGAAGGAAGAAGGTGGACAGAGAGAAGGAAGCACAGTCTGGCTATTAAGAACAGGATGGGAGAGAGAGAGAGGTGGAGGCTATTAGAACAGGGGAGGAGGAGAGGGAAGGAAGGAAGGTGGAGAGAGACACACACCAGGTGGAGGGGAAAGGAGAGGTGGAGAGGGAAGGAAGGAAGGTGGCTAGAGAGGAACAGGAGAGGTGGAGAGACAGACACACACCAGTCTGGAGATTAAGTGGAGAGGAGAGAGGGGGAGAGAGAACCAGGTGGGGGAGAGAGGAGAGGTGGAGAGGGAAGGAAGGAAGGTGGAGAGAGGATGGGGGGGAAGAGAGGTGGAGGGGAGAAGGAGAGGTGGAGAAGGAAGGAAGGAAGGTGGAGAGAGGAGGGGGGAATTTGGAGGGGAGAGGAGAGGTGGAGAGGAGAAGGAGAGGTGGAGAGGGAGGGAGAAGAGGAGAGGGAGACAGGAGAGGTGGAGGGGGAAGGAAGGAAGGTGGAGAGGAGGGAAGACAGGAGGTGGAGGGGGGAGAGGTGGAGAGGGAGACACACAGGGGGAGATTAAGGAAAACTTGGAGAGGGATTCCAAAACATAGAGGAGGGGAGAAGGAGGTGGAGAGGGAGGATGGGGAGAGGGAGAAGGAGAGGTGGAGAGGGAGAAGGAGAGGTGGAGAGGTGTCCTTTAAGGAAGGAAGGTGGAGAGAGGATGGGGGGGAGAGAGGTGGAGAAAAAGGAGAGGGTGGAGAGGGAAGGAAGAAGGTGGAGAGAGGATGGGGGGAAGAGGTGGAGGGGGAGAAGGAGAGGTGGAGAGGGGAAGGAAGGAAGGTGGAAAGGATGGGGGGGAGAAGGAGAGGTGGAGGGGGGAGAGAGGGTAGAAGGAGAGGTGGAGAGGGAAGGAAGGAAGGTGGAGAGAGAGATGGATGGGGGGAAAGGAGAGGTGGAGAGGGAGAAGGAGAGGTGGAGAGGGAAGGAAGGAAGGTGGAGAGGGATGAGGGAGAGGGAAGGTCTGGAGGGGGAGAAGGAAGGAGGAGAGAGGGTGGGGGAGAAGGAGAGGTGGAGAGGGGGAGAAGGACAGGTGGAGAAGGAAGGAAGGAAGGAAGGAGGAGAGGGACAGGCAGAGGAGGAGGAGACATGTTTACGTTTTCCATTCATCAGGTAGGTTATAAATACATGACAGCAGACTGAATCAACCATCTCCCTCTCTGCTGGGGAATCAGCCATATTCCTCCCCTGGCCTCCCACTGACAGGCAGAATAGAGTAGAGGAAGACCGGAGACAGACAGCACCGGGAGGTTAACGAGGACAGACAGCACATTTACACATCACTCCGAGTGTGACTGTTGGTGTGTGTACCATCCCAGTCAATCACAGGACGCAGACAGAGACAGACACACACCAGTCTGGCTATTAAGTAACAGAGAGAGAGAGAGAGAGTAGACAGACACACAGTCTGGCTATTAAGTAACAGAGAGAGAGAGAAGCCACACCAGTCTGGCTATTAAGTAACAGAGAGAGAGAGAGAGAGACAGACACACAGTCTGGCTATTAAGTAACAGAGAGAGAGAGAGAGAGAGAGAGAGAGAGACACACACCAGTCTGGCTATTAAGTAACAGAGAGAGAGAGAGACACACACCAGTCTGGCTATTAAGTAACAGAGAGAGAGAGAGAGAGAGAGACACACACCAGTCTGGCTATTAAGTAACAGAGAGAGAGAGAGAGAGAGACACACACCAGTCTGGCTATTAAGTAACAGAGAGAGAGAGAGAGAGAGAGAGACACACACCAGTCTGGCTATTAAGTAACAGAGAGAGAGAGAGACACACACCAGTCTGGCTATTAAGTAACAGAGAGAGAGAGAGAGAGACACACACCAGTCTGGCTATTAAGTAACAGAGAGAGAGAGAGAGACACACACCAGTCTGGCTATTAAGTAACAGAGAGAGAGAGAGAGAGACACACACACCAGTCTGGCTATTAAGTAACAGAGAGAGAGAGAGAGAGAGACACACACCAGTCTGGCTATTAAGTAACAGAGAGAGAGAGAGAGAGAGAGAGAGAGAGAGACAGACACACCAGTCTGGCTATTAAGTAACAGAGAGAGAGAGAGAGACACACACACCAGTCTGGCTATTAAGTGAACAGAGAAGTAACAGAGAGTCTGAGAGAGAGACACACCAGTCTGCTATTAGTAACAGAGAGAGAGAGACAGACACACACCAGTCTGGCTATTAAGTAACAGAGAGAGAGAGAGAGACAGACACACCAGTCTGGCTATTAAGTAACAGAGAGAGAGAGAGAGAGAGACACACACCAGTCTGGCTATTAAGTAACAGAGAGAGAGAGAGAGACACACACCAGTCTGGCTATTAAGTAACAGAGAGAGAGAGAGAGAGAGACACACCAGTCTGGCTATTAAGTAACAGAGAGAGAGAGAGAGAGAGAGAGACACACACCAGTCTGGCTATTAAGTAACAGAGAGAGAGAGAGAGAGAGAGAGAGGAGAGAGACAGACACACCAGTCTGGCTATTAAGTAACAGAGAGAGAGAGAGAGAGAGAGAGACACACACCAGTCTGGCTATTAAGTAACAGAGAGAGAGAGAGACACACACACCAGTCTGGCTATTAAGTAACAGAGAGAGAGAGACACACACCAGTCTGGCTATTAAGTAACAGAGAGAGAGAGAGAGAGAGACACACCAGTCTGGCTATTAAGTAACAGAGAGAGAGAGAGAGAGAGAGAGACACACCAGTCTGGCTATTAAGTAACAGAGAGAGAGAGAGAGACACACACCAGTCTGGCTATTAAGTAACAGAGAGAGAGAGAGAGAGACACACCAGTCTGGCTATTAAGTAACAGAGAGAGAGAGACACACACCAGGCTGGCTATTAAGTAACAGAGAGAGAGAGAGAGAGAGAGAGAGACACACACCAGTCTGGCTATTAAGTAACAGAGAGAGAGAGAGAGACAGACACACACCAGGAACGATTCTTCAGTCATTTCTTTAGACCAGTTGGTTCTGCTATCAGTCAGTCAGTCTGAGGGAGACGGGGAATGAGTTCGCTGTTGAGATCCCATTTGCTTTGGTGATTGTGTTGTGTGTCTGTCTGCAAGGGCCCAAAAGCAAGGGCCTCCTACACCCCCCCCGACCCTTCTATGTCCCTACGGTTCCTCCCCTGCATATGAATGAGACACCTTGATCATGTGATCTAAGGGGGATATTTCAAAACACAACTAATTGTTAAGACTGTCGGTCTGTTCAGATCCTCATCGTACCGTATGGAGGAGGTGAATGGTCTGTTCAGATCCTCATCATACCGTATGGAGGAGGTGAATGGTCTGTTCAGATCCTCATCGTACCGTATGGAGGAGGTGAATGGTCTGTTCAGATCCTCATCGTACCGTATGGAGGAGGTGAATGGTCTGTTCAGATCCTCATCGTACCGTATGGAGGAGGTGAATGGTCTGTTCAGATCCTCATCATACCGTATGGAGGAGGTGAATGGTCTGTTCAGATCCTCATCATACCGTATGGAGAGGTGAA
Source organism: Oncorhynchus keta (assembly GCF_023373465.1). NCBI lineage: Eukaryota > Metazoa > Chordata > Actinopteri > Salmoniformes > Salmonidae > Oncorhynchus > Oncorhynchus keta. Next base: position 31,888 of record NW_026279449.1, on the reverse strand, counting down.
TGGTCTGTTCAGATCCTCATCGTAATGGAGGAGGTGAATGGTCTGTTCAGATCCTCATCATACCGTATGGAGGAGGTGAATGGTCTGTTCAGATCCTCATCATACCGTATGGAGGAGGTGAATGGTCTGTTCAGATCCTCATCATACCGTATGGAGGAGGTGAATGGTCTGTCTGATTCATCGTACCGATCCTCATCATACCGTATGGAGGAGGTGAATGGTCTGTTCAGATCCTCATCATACCGTATGGAGGAGGTGAATGGTCTGTTCAGATCCTCATCATACCGTATGGAGGAGGTGAATGGTCTGTTCAGATCCTCATCATACCGTATGGAGGAGGTGAATGGTCTGTTCAGATCCTCATCATACCGTATGGAGGAGGTGAATGGTCTGTTCAGATCCTCATCATACCGTATGGAGGAGGTGAATGGTCTGTTCAGATCCTCATCATACCGTATGGAGGAGGTGAATGGTCTGTTCAGATCCTCATCATACCGTATGGAGGAGGTGAATGGTCTGTTCAGATCCTCATCATCGTACGTATGGAGGAGGTGAATGGTCTGTTCAGATCCTCATCATACCGTATGGAGGAGGTGAATGGTCTGTTCAGATCCTCATCATACCGTATGGAGGAGGTGAATGGTCTGTTCAGATCCTCATCATACCGTATGGAGGAGGTGAATGGTCTGTTCAGATCCTCATCATACCGTATGGAGGAGGTGAATGGTCTGTTCAGATCCTCATCGTACCGTATGGAGGAGGTGAATGGTCTGTTCAGATCCTCATCATACCGTATGGAGGAGGTGAATGGTCTGTTCAGATCCTCATCATACCGTATGGAGGAGGTGAATGGTCTGTTCAGATCCTCATCATACCGTATGGAGGAGGTGAATGGTCTGTTCAGATCCTCATCATACCGTATGGAGGAGGTGAATGGTCTGTTCAGATCCTCATCATACCGGGAGGAGGTGAATGGTCTGTTCAGATCCTCATCATACCGTATGGAGGAGGTGAATGGTCTGTTCAGATCCTCATCGTACCGTATGGAGGAGGTGAATGGTCTGTTCAGATCCTCATCATACCGTATGGAGGAGGTGAATGGTCTGTTCAGATCCTCATCATACCGTATGGAGGAGGTGAATGGTCTGTTCAGATCCTCATCGTACCGTATGGAGGAGGTGAATGGTCTGTTCAGATCCTCATCGGTATGGAGGAGGTGAATGGGTCTGTTCAGATCCTCATCGTACCGTATGGAGGAGGTGAATGGTCTGTTCAGATCCTCATCATACCGTATGGAGGAGGTGAATGGTCTGTTCAGATCCTCATCATACCGTATGGAGGAGGTGAATGGTCTGTTCAGATCCTCATCATACCGTATGGAGGAGGTGAATGGTCTGTTCAGATCCTCATCGTACCGTATGGAGGAGGTGAATGGTCTGTTCAGATCCTCATCATACCGTATGGAGGAGGTGAATGGTCTGTTCAGATCCTCATCATACCGTATGGAGGAGGTGAATGGTCTGTTCAGATCCTCATCATACCGTATGGAGGAGGTGAATGGTCTGTTCAGATCCTCATCATACCGTATGGAGGAGGTGAATGGTCTGTTCAGATCCTCATCATACCGTATGGAGGAGGTGAATGGTCTGTTCAGATCCTCATCATACCGTATGGAGGAGGTGAATGGTCTGTTCAGATCCTCATCGTACCGTATGGAGGAGGTGAATGGTCTGTTCAGATCCTCATCATACCGTATGGAGGAGGTGAATGGTCTGTTCAGATCCTCATCATACCGTATGGAGGAGGTGAATGGTCTGTTCAGATCCTCATCATACCGGGAGGAGGTGAATGGTCTGTTCAGATCCTCATCATACCGTATGGAGGAGGTGAATGGGTCTGTTCAGATCCTCATCATACCGTATGGAGGAGGTGAATGGTCTGTTCAGATCCTCATCATACCGTATGGAGGAGGTGAATGGTCTGTTCAGATCCTCATCATACCGTATGGAGGAGGTGAATGGTCTGTTCAGATCCTCATCATACCGTATGGAGGAGGTGAATGGTCTGTTCAGATCCTCATCGTACCGTATGGAGGAGGTGAATGGTCTGGAGGGAGGAGGTGAATGGTCTGTTCAGATCCTCATCATACCGTATGGAGGAGGTGAATGGGTCTGTTCAGATCCTCATCGTACCGTATGGAGGAGGTGAATGGTCTGTTCAGATCCTCATCGTACCGTATGGAGGAGGTGAATGGTCTGTTCAGATCCTCATCATACCGTATGGAGGAGGTGAATGGTCTGTTCAGATCCTCATCATACCGTATGGAGGAGGTGAATGGTCTGTTCAGATCCTCATCATACCGTATGGAGGAGGTGAATGGTCTGTTCAGATCCTCATCATACCGTATGGAGGAGGTGAATGGTCTGTTCAGATCCTCATCATACCGTATGGAGGAGGTGAATGGTCTGTTCAGATCCTCATCGTACCGTATGGAGGAGGTGAATGGTCTGTTCAGATCCTCATCATACCGTATGGAGGAGGTGAATGGTCTGTTCAGATCCTCATCATACCGTATGGAGGAGGTGAATGGTCTGTTCAGATCCTCATCATACCGTATGGAGGAGGTGAATGGTCTGTTCAGATCCTCATCATACCGTATGGAGGAGGTGAATGGTCTGTTCAGATCCTCATCATACCGTATGGAGGAGGTGAATGGTCTGTTCAGATCCTCATCATACCGTATGGAGGAGGTGAATGGTCTGTTCAGATCCTCATCATACCGTATGGAGGAGGTGAATGGTCTGTTCAGATCCTCATCATACCGTATGGAGGAGGTGAATGGTCTGTTCAGATCCTCATCATACCGTATGGAGGAGGTGAATGGTCTGTTCAGATCCTCATCATACCGTATGGAGGAGGTGAATGGTCTGTTCAGATCCTCATCATACCGTATGGAGGAGGTGAATGGTCTGTTCAGATCCTCATCATACCGTATGGAGGAGGTGAATGGTCTGTTCAGATCCTCATCATACCGTATGGAGGAGGTGAATGGTCTGTTCAGATCCTCATCATACCGTCTGTTCAGATCCTCATCATACCGTATGGAGGAGGTGAATGGTCTGTTCAGATCCTCATCATACCGTATGGAGGAGGTGAATGGTCTGTTCAGATCCTCATCATACCGTATGGAGGAGGTGAATGGTCTGTTCAGATCCTCATCGTACCGTATGGAGGAGGTGAATGGTCTGTTCAGATCCTCATCGTACCGTATGGAGGAGGTGAATGGTCTGTTCAGATCCTCATCATACCGTATGGAGGAGGTGAATGGTCTGTTCAGATCCTCATCATACCGTATGGAGGAGGTGAATGGTCTGTTCAGATCCTCATCATACCGTATGGAGGAGGTGAATGGTCTGTTCAGATCCTCATCATACCGTATGGAGGAGGTGAATGGTCTGTTCAGATCCTCATCATACCTGTTCAGATCCTCATCATACCGTATGGAGGAGGTGAATGGTCTGTTCAGATCCTCATCATACCGTATGGAGGAGGTGAATGGTCTGTTCAGATCCTCATCATCCCGTATGGAGGAGGTGAATGGTCTGTTCAGATCCTCATCATACCGTGGAGGAGGTGAATGGTCTGTTCAGATCCTCATCATACCGTATGGAGGAGGTGAATGGTCTGTTCAGATCCTCATCATACCGTATGGAGGAGGTGAATGGTCTGTTCAGATCCTCATCATACCGTATGGAGGAGGAGATCCTCATCATGAATGGTCTGTTCAGATCCTCATCATACCGTATGGAGGAGGTGAATGGTCTGTTCAGATCCTCATCGTACCGTATGGAGGAGGTGAATGGTCTGTTCAGATCCTCATCATACCGTATGGAGGAGGTGAATGGTCTGTTCAGATCCTCATCATACCGTATGGAGGAGGTGAATGGTCTGTTCAGATCCTCATCATACCGTATGGAGGAGGTGAATGGTCTGTTCAGATCCTCATCATACCGTATGGAGGAGGTGAATGGTCTGTTCAGATCCTCATCGTACCGTATGGAGGAGGTGAATGGTCTGTTCAGATCCTCATCGTACCGATGGAGGAGGTGAATGGTCTGTTCAGATCCTCATCGTACCGTATGGAGGAGGTGAATGGTCTGTTCAGATCCTCATCATACCGTATGGAGGAGGTGAATGGTCTGTTCAGATCCTCATCATACCGTATGGAGGAGGTGAATGGTCTGTTCAGATCCTCATCATACCGTATGGAGGAGGTGAATGGTCTGTTCAGATCCTCATCATACCGTATGGAGGAGGTGAATGGTCTGTTCAGATCCTCATCGTACCGTATGGAGGAGGTGAATGGTCTGTTCAGATCCTCATCATACCGTATGGAGGAGGTGAATGGTCTGTTCAGATCCTCATCGCTCCGTATGGAGGAGGTGAATGGTCTGTTCAGATCCTCATCATACCGTATGGAGGAGGTGAATGGTCTGTTCAGATCCTCATCATACCGTATGGAGGAGGTGAATGGTCTGTTCAGATCCTCATCGTTGGAGGAGGTGAATGGGTGTCAGATCCTCATCATACCGTATGGAGGAGGTGAATGGGTCTGTTCAGATCCTCATCGTACCGTATGGAGGGGAGGTGAGGAGGTGTGAATGGTCTGTTCAGATCCTCATCATACCGTATGGAGGAGGTGAATGGTCTGTTCAGATCACCCCCTCCCCCTAAAGGGGTACGGAGAGAGATGAGGTTTAAGTGAGATTGATGATGGAAGTGTCTTCAATAACATTCCATGGGAGAACAGAGAGGACTATGGGTCTGAATGGCTCATCTTTAAAAGCCTGTGCTCTATAATGAAGCCTGGGAGCAGGTAGTTACACGCTGTGTGATTCTCATTCAAGTGAAAAGATTCAAAGGGGACGACTGAGTCTAAAGACGAGCAGAGAAAGAGAGGAATATTTACATCTTATTTCCTTATAAAACGGTCAAACTCTAGATACTCATCTATAATACCATCTCCTAGATACTCATCTCTCTAGATACTCATCTCTCTAGATACTCATCTCTCTAGATACTCATCTCTCTAGATACTCATCTCTCTAGATACTCATCTCTCTAGATACTCATCTCTCTAGATACTCATCTCTCTAGATACTCATCTCTCTAGATACTCATCTCTCTAGATACTCATCTCTCTAGATACTCATCTCTCTAGATACTCATCTCTCTCCATAGACTATTGACAACAGCACAGCTACATTCTCAAACCTCAAATCTAATTGTATTTGTCACAGGCGACAGGTGTTACCGTGATATGTTGACTTTACAAGCCCTTATTATCCAACAACGCAGTTCAAGAAATAGTTTTAAAAAAAATATTTACTAAATAAACTAAATGTTTTTTTGTTTTTTTTATCTACTCTAAATCAAAAACTAACAATATATTTACATAACAATAACGAGGCTATATACAGGGGGTGCCGGTACCGAGTCAATGTGTGGGGGTACAGGGGACTATGTATAGATAATAAACAACGAGTAGCAGCAGTGTAAAAACAGAGATATATTCATCATCATCATCATCATCATCATCACTACAGACCATGACAACAGGAAGTCTGATTCTCAAACCATCTCTTTCTAACAAGGAACCTGCTGCTGAGACCAGGGGCTGAGACCAGGGGCTGAGACCGGGGGCTGAGACCGGGGCTGAGACCGGGGGCTGAGACCGGGGGCTGAGACCAGGGGCTGAGGACCAGGGCTGTGAGGGCTGACCGGGGCTGAGACCAGGGAATGTGACCAGGGGCTGAGACCAGGGAATGACCAGGGGCTGTGACCAGGGGCTGAGACCAGGGGCTGTGACCAGGGGCTGTGACCAGGGGCTGAGACCAGGGGCTGTGACCAGGGGCTGTGACCAGGGGCTGAGACCAGGGGCTGTGACCAGGGGCTGAGACCAGGGAATGTGACCAGGGGCTGAGACCAGGGGCTGAGACCAGGGGATGAGACCAGGGGGCTGAGACCAGGGGCTGTGACCAGGGGCTGTGACCAGGGGCTGAGACCAGGGATGTGACCAGGGGCTGTGACCAGGGGCTGTGACCAGGGGCTGAGACCGGGGATGAGACCGGGGGATGAGACCAGGGGCTGAGACCAGGGGCTGAGACCAGGGGCTGAGACCAGGGGCTGAGACCAGGGGCTGAGACCAGGGGCTGAGACCAAGTCACAGCCCACTGCTTTCGGTATTATTCATACTAAATGTTGTCAGTCCCTCTATGGTCACATAACAAATGACACAGTATTCCCTAGACCGGGCACTCGCTTTGAGTCAGACCCCTGTGGGTTTTCCTATAGGTCCTGGTCAACAGTAGTGTTGAGTCAGACCCCTGTGGGTTTTCCTAGAGGTCCTAGTCAGGTGTTGAGTCAGACCCCTGTGGGTTTTCCTAGAGGTCCTAGTCAGTGTATGCGTTTCCCGTATCTGCTTGTGTGTGCTTTCCGTGTCTGCTTGTGTGTGCGTTTCCGTATCTGCGTGTGTGTGTGTGTGTGTGTGTGTGTGTGTGTGTGTGTGTGTGTGTGTGTGTGTGTGTTTCCGTGCGTGTGTGTGTGTGTGTGTGTGTGTGTGTGTGTGTGTGTTTCCGTGTGTGTGTGTGTTTCCGTGTGTGTGTGTGTGTGTGTGTGTCTCAGCACCCCTGCAGCAGACAGGGTGGCAGCTCTCCACAGAGCCGTGCTTAACTAAGATTAATTACAGCCAATCAGAGGAACCAGGTGGAACAGAGGAGAACAGGTGAGAGGAGCCACTGAGTTCATTAGAAACGGAGTGGGGGGGAATTAACCCTCGCCTCACCAACAACTCCATGTTCATTTACTTCCAGCAGGACACACATATATCACCGTGTTACAGACATGTGGATGCTGCAGAACAGCAGCTCCCCCTGGCTCTCCAGCTCCTCCTCCCTCCCCCTGGCTCTCCAGCTCCTCCTCCCTCCCCCTGGCTCTCCAGCTCCCTCCCTCCCCCTGGCTCTCCAGCTCCCTCCCTCCCCCTGGCTCTCCAGCTCCTCCTCCCTCCCCCTGGCTCTCCAGCTCCCTCCCTCCCCTGGCTCTCCAGCTCCCCTCCCTCCGTCCCCTCCCTCCCCCTGGCTCTCCAGCTCCTCCTCCCTCCCCCTGGCTCTCCAGCTCCCCTCCCCCTGGCTCTCCAGCTCCCCCCTCCCCCCCTGGCTCTCCAGCTCCCCTCCCTCCCCCCCCTCCCCCTGGCTCTCCAGCTCCCCCTCCCTCCGTCCCCCTCTCTCCAGCTCCCCCTCCCTCCGTCCCCCTCTCTCCAGCTCCCCTCCCTCCGTCCCCTCCCTCTCCAGCTCCCCCTCCGTCCCCCCTCTCCAGCTCCCCTCCCTCCGTCCCCCTCCTCTCCAGCTCTCTCTCTCCTCCCCCCGTCTCCAGCTCTCCTCCGCTCCCCTCTCCCCTCTCCCTCCAGCCCCCTCTCCAGCCTCCTCTCCGCCTCCTCTCCTCTCCGTCTAGCTCTCCTCTCCGTCTAGCTCTCCTCTCCGTCTAGCTCTCCTCTCCGTCTAGCTCTCCTCTCCGTCTAGCTCTCCTCTCCGTCTAGCTCTCCTCTCCGTCTAGCTCTCCTCTCCGTCTAGCTCTCCTCTCCGTCTAGCTCTCCTCTCCGTCTAGCTCTCCTCTCCGTCTAGCTCTCCTCTCCGTCTAGCTCCCTCTCCGTCTAGCTCCCCTCTCCGTCTAGCTCCCTCTCCGTCTAGCTCCCTCTCCGTCTAGCTCCCTCTCCGTCTAGCTCCCTCTCCGTCTAGCTCCCTCTCCGTCTAGCTCCCTCTCCGTCTAGCTCTCTCTCCGTCTCTAGCTTTCTGACCGACGGTGTCCTTGTGATGGTGCTTTCTCTTTGTCTATTGAAGAACAGAATTCTTTTAATTATTCTGAGAGTTTGACTGTGTGATATTAGATTGCTTCTTGTGTAAATATTTCTGTCTGGATTTTAATAATTTGTTTGTAGTGGGTTGGTCATATTACACAAGCTGCACCGGCAAGCAGACACCCTGGGGCCCGGCGCAGACACCCTGGGGCCCGCAGACACCCTGGGGCCCGCGCAAGACACCCTGGGGCCCGGCGCAGACACCCTGGGGCCCGGCACAGACACCCTGGCGACCGGCACAGACACCCTGGCGACCGGCACAGACACCCTGGCGACCGGCACAGACACCCTGGCGACAGACACCCTGGCGACTGGACACCCTGGGGCCCGGCAGACACCCTGGCCCGGCAGACACCCTGGCGACCGGCAGACACCCTGACACCCTGGCCCGACCCCTGGCCGGCACACCCTGGCGCCCGGCAGACACCCTGGCCCGAGACACCCTGGCAGACACCCTGGGGCCCGGCAGGCAGACACCCTGGGGCCCGGCAGACACCTAATTTATGGATTACATTTCAAACAGGAAACAGCAAGCCAGCGGACCTGTGTGTTCAAAAACTTATTTTTGAGCCTGGAGAGTCAGAAAGACCAGGTTCCCAGTTCAGAAACTAGTCTATTTGGTCCATGGCGTCTGGAGAGTCAGAACGACCAGGTTCCCAGTTCAGAAACTAGTCTATTTGGTCCATGGCGTCTGGAGAGTCAGAACGACCAGGTTCCCAGGTCAGAAACTATTCTATTTGGTCCATGGCGTCTGGAGAGTCAGAACGACCAGGTTCCCAGTTCAGAAACTAGTCTATTTGGTCCATGGCGCCTGGAGAGTCAGAACGACCAGGTTCCCAGTTCAGAAACTAGTCTATTTGGTCCATGGCGTCTGGAGAGTCAGAACGACCAGGTTCCCAGTTCAGAAACTAGTCTATTTGGTCCATGGCGCCTGGAGAGTCAGAACGACCAGGTTCCCAGTTCAGAAACTAGTCTATTTGGTCCATGGCGTCTGGAGAGTCAGAACGACCAGGTTCCCAGGTCAGAAACTATTCTATTTGGTCCATGGCGTCTGGAGAGTCAGCACGACCAGGTTCCCAGTTCAGAAACTAGTCTATTTGGTCCATGGCGCCTGGAGAGTCAGAACGACCAGGTTCCCAGTTCAGAAACTAGTCTATTTGGTCCATGGCGCCTGGAGAGTCAGAACGACCAGGTTCCCAGTTCAGAAACTATTCTATTTGGTCCATGGCGTCTGGAGAGTCAGAATGACCAGGTTCCCAGTTCAGAAACTATTCTATTTGGTCCATGGCGTCTGGAGAGTCAGAACGACCAGGTTCCCAGTTCAGAAACTAGTCTATTTGGTCCATGGCGTCTGGAGAGTCAGAACGACCAGGTTCCCAGTTCAGAAACTAGTCTATTTGGTCCATGGCGTCTGGAGAGTCAGAACGACCAGGTTCCCAGTTCAGAAACTAGTCTATTTGGTCCATGGCGCCTGGACAATCAAGCACAGCTCAAATATTTGAAATGATTTCAAATAGTACTTGAACCCAGGTCTGGGAACCAGCCCTCAGAAGTGGGTCGGGTTGGCCGGCTTGGGACCGTTCTGGACACTCCGGTGCCATGCGTCTGGGCCGGTGGGCCAATACAAAACAGCAGTTTCTTCCTCAACTTGACTTCTTTTGAAGGACACTGACAAATGATTTGAATTAGCGAAGCTCAGAGAGAGAAAACAAGACTGAATCAATGATCTAATGGATGTGTAACTCTGGAAGGAAGATACATTACGAAAGGAGAATTAAGTTAATGCATATTGGATACTGAATGTTGGGAGAGAGAGAGAGAGAGAGAGAAGAGGAGGGAGAGATGGAGGGAGAGAGGAGGGAGAAAGGAGAGAGAGATGGAGGGAGAAAGGAGAGAGAGAGAGAGAGATGGAGGGAGAAAGGAGAGAGAGAGAGAGATGGAGAGGAGAGAGAGATGGAGGAGAGAGGAGAGAGAGAGATGAGAGATGGAGAGGAGGGAGAGAGATGGAGAGAGATGGAGGGAGAGAGAGAGATGGAGGGAGAAAGGAGAGAGAGGAGGAGGAGAAAGGAGGAGGGAGAAGGAGAGAGAGAGAGATGGAGGGAGAAAGAAGAGAGAGAGAGAGAGAGAGGGAGAAAGAAGAGAGAGAGAGATGGAGGGAGAAAGGAGAGAGAGAGAGATGGAGGGAGAAAGGAGAGAGAGAGATGGAGGGAGAAAGGAGAGAGAGAGATGGAGGGAGAGAGAGAGAGAGATGGAGGGAGAGAGAGAGAGATGGAGGGAGAAAGGAGAGAGAGAGAGATGGAGGGAGAGAGGAGATGGAGGGAGGGAGAGAGATGGAGAGGAGAGGGAGAGAGAGAGAGGAGGAGGAGAGGAGAGAGAGAGATGGAGAGAGAGAGAGAGAGATGGAGGGAGAGAGAGGAGAGAGAGAGAGAGGAGGGAGAGAGAGAGAGAGATGGAGGGAGAGAGAGAGAGAGATGGAGGGAGAGGAGAGAGAGAGAGATGGAGGGAGAGAGAGAGAGAGATGGAGGGAGAAAGGAGAGAGAGAGAGATGGAGGGAGAAAGGAGAGAGAGATGGAGGGAGAGAGAGAGATGGAGGGAGAAAGGAGAGAGAGAGAGGAGGAGGGAGAGAGAGAGATGGAGGGAGAAAGGAGAGAGAGAGAGATGGAGGGAGAAAGGAGAGAGAGAGAGATGGAGGAGAAAGGAGAGAGAGATGGAGGGAGAGAGAGAGAGAGATGGAGGGGAGAGAGAGAGAGAGATGGAGGGAGAAAGGAGAGAGAGAGAGATGGAGGGAGAGAGAGATTGAGGGAGAGAGATGGAGGGAGAAAGGAGAGAGAGAGAGATGGAGGGAGAGAGAGATTGAGGGAGAGAGATGGAGGGAGAAAGGAGAGAGAGAGAGAGAAAGGAGAGAGAGAGATGGAGGGAGAGAGAGAGATGGAGGGAGAGGGCAAACCTCTGAACCAGCAGTCAGCAGTGATCTAATCAAGCCGGTTACATTCAGTTATTATTCATGTTTCCCTGCCAGACTCATCTGTCCTGGATTATAGCTGTCAACTACACTGAACCCTCACACTATACTGTAGAGGCTAGAAAGAGCCCTCACGCTATACTGTAGAGGCTAGAAAGAGCCCTCACGCTATACTGTAGAGGCTAGAAAGAGCCCTCACACTATACTGTAGAGGCTAGAAAGAGCCCTCACACTATACTGTAGAGGCTAGCTAGAGCCCTCACACTATACTGTAGAGGCTAGAAAGAGCCCTCACACTATACTGTAGAGGCTAGAAAGAGCCCTCACACTATACTGTAGAGGCTAGAAAGAGCCCTCACACTATACTGTAGAGGCTAGAAAGAGCCCTCACACTATACTGTAGAGGCTAGAAAGAGCCCTCACGTTATACTGTAGAGGCTAGAAAGAGCCCTCACACTATACTGTAGAGGCTAGAAAGAGCCCTCACACTATACTGTAGAGGCTAGAAAGAGCCCTCACACTATACTGTAGAGGCCAGAAAGAGCCCTCACACTATACTGTAGAGGCTAGAAAGAGCCCTCACACTATACTGTAGAGGCTAGAAAGAGCCCTCACACTATACTGTAGAGGCTAGAAAGAGCCCTCACACTATACTGTAGAGGCTAGAAAGAGCCCTCACACTATACTGTAGAGGCTAGAAAGAGCCCTCACACTATACTGTAGAGGCTAGAAAGAGCCCTCACACTATACTGTAGAGGCTAGAAAGAGCCCTCACGTTATACTGTAGAGGCTAGAAAGAGCCCTCACGTTATACTGTAGAGGCTAGAAAGAGCCCTCACACTATACTGTAGAGGCTAGAAAGAGCCCTCACACTATACTGTAGAGGCTAGCTAGAACCTCACACTATACTGTAGAGGCTAGATAGAACCCCACACTATACTGTAGAGGCTAGATAGAGCCCTCGCACTATACTGTAGAGGCTAGAAAGAGCCCTCGCACTATACTGTAGAGGCTAGGCTGAGCACTCACACTATACTGTAGAGGCTAGAAAGAGCCCTCACACTATACTGTAGAGGCTAGCTAGAACCCTCACACTATACTGTAGAGGCCAGAAAGAGCCCTCACACTATACTGTAGAGGCCAGATAGAACCCTCACACTATACTGTAGAGGCTAGATAGAACCCTCACTACTGTAGAGGCTAGAAAGAGCACTCACGTTATACTGTAGAGGCTAGAAAGAGCCCTCACGTTATACTGTAGAGGCTAGAAAGAGCCCTCACGTTATACTGTAGAGGCTAGAAAGAGCCCTCACGTTATACTGTAGAGGCTAGAAAGAGCCCTCACGTTATACTGTAGAGGCTAGAAAGAGCCCTCACGTTATACTGTAGAGGCTAGATAGAACCCTCACATACTTGTAACAATAAAGACGTTGTTTTTTAAAAATGTTTTACTTCCATTGTCCTTCAAGAGCTGCTGAATGTCCTATACTTTACATTTGGGTAAAGTTGTCAGGAATGTTTAACCCTGATTCTCCTTGCTGGTCGTCTCTGAGGAACCGTCTCCATCTACCCATCTGAGCCCAGTCTTATTCCAGTCACTCCTCACGTCTGAAACGTTTAGACAATACCACGTCTGGAGATTATACAGAGGGTGTGTATACCCTGTCTGAGTACACGGAGTGTCCAAAATGGCACCCTATTGTCCATGTAGTGCACTACTTTAGACCAGGGCCCATAGAGAAACTCAGAGGGCCACTGGTCAAAAGTAGTGCACTACAGGCAGTGTGTGTGTTTACTGTGTGACACTGACTAGGCAGAGAGACGTGTCCCTGCTAAACCAACAAGGGGGAATCCACACGGCAAAAAACAGATTCGATATTAGCTACACAATTCCTAAACACACACACACACACACACACACACACACACACCCCTTTAAATAGAACTGATGTCAGTCGCCTTCAGTACTGGGTGATACGGACAAAATATGATATCACAGAATAAACTAAACAAATTAACGGTATTTTATGTTTTTAAGATAAATATGCTTTATAAGTAGTGTACGACCTTAGAATGTATGTTGCCACTAAGTGATGTCAATTAGTCTTTCTCCATTCTGATTGGTTTATACACCGTCCAATTCAACTTTTACCCCCCAAAAATATATATTTTTTTTGTTGCATTTTTCACCCATTTCTGCATTTCCTGCTCTCTTTTGAGATCATTTCCAAACTATCAAAACCGTACTTTGAACCAAATGTTGCAATAACGATTTGACTTGTGATTTAGATCAAAACACTTTGGGTATACTGTTGTCATGGAAATATAATGATTATTCTAATTCTATAGTCAGAATATAAACAACAGTGGGCACTTTGAATACAGTGTTCGATGTGATTTTTGATTTTATTCTCTTTTAGTCCCTATTTGGACTAACCTTCCAAGAGTCCTTAAATATTAAAATACAAATTTATAAACACAAAACACATTTCCACATATAACACACTATTACAAACATACATAGATGGAGAATACATAATATACTAAACGTAATAACACAATAAATACTCCATGTAAAAAAATATATTGATTCTTCATCTACTATAGTCCCCCAGTATTATATAGAAATCGTTTTAAAATAAATGTTTAAATGTATACATTGTGATCAGTTAATTTATTCAATTTCTTTATTGCTCTAAATCGAAATATTCTTTTGCCCATTTCTTTTTTCTGTCTGGACAACGTATGGACAATCTATTCCCAGTATTTACTGAATGTCTGTCTCTTACCAACTGAATACCACATAGATGGAGGACAATCTATTCCCAGTATTTACTGAATGTCTGTCTCTTACCAACTGAATACCACATAGATGGAGGACAATCTATTCCTAGTATTTACTGAATGTCTGTCTCTTAACCAACTGAATACCACATAGATGGGGGACAATCTATTCCTAGTATTTACTGAATGTCTGTCTCTTACCAACTGAATACCACATAGATGGAGGACAATCTATTCCTAGTATTTACTGAATGTCTGTCTCTTAACCAACTGAATACCACATAGATGGAGGACAATCTATTCCTAGTATTTACTGAATGTCTGTCTCTTAACCAACTGAATACCACATAGATGGAGGACAATCTATTCCTAGTATTTACTGAATGTCTGTCTCTTACCAACTGAATACCACATAGATGGAGGACAATCTATTCCTAGTATTTACTGAATGTCTGTCTCTACCAACTGAATACCACATAGATGGTGGACAATCTATTCCTAGTATTTACTGAATGTCTGTCTCTTAACCAACTGAATACCACATAGATGGAGGACAATCTATTCCTAGTATTTACTGAATGTCTGTCTCTTACCAACTGAATACCACATAGATGGAGGACAATCTATTCCTAGTATTTACTGAATGTCTGTCTCTTACCAACTGAATACCACATAGATGGAGGACAATCTATTCCTAGTATTTACTGAATGTCTGTCTCTTAACCAACTGAATACCACATAGATGGAGGACAATCTATTCCTAGTATTTACTGAATGTCTGTCTCTTACCAACTGAATACCACATAGATGGAGGACAATCTATTCCTAGTATTTACTGAATGTCTGTCTCTTAACCAACTGAATACCACATAGATGGAGGACAATCTATTCCTAGTATTTACTGAATGTCTGTCTCTTACCAACTGAATACCACATAGATGGAGGACAATCTATTCCTAGTATTTACTGAATGTCTGTCTCTTAACCAACTGAATACCACATAGATGGAGGACAATCTATTCCTAGTATTTACTGAATGTCTGTCTCTTACCAACTGAATACCACATAGATGGAGGACAATCTATTCCTAGTATTTACTGAATGTCTGTCTCTTAACCAACTGAATACCACATAGATGGAGGACAATCTATTCCTAGTATTTACTGAATGTCTGTCTCTTACCAACTGAATACCACATAGATGGAGGACAATCTATTCCTAGTATTTACTGAATGTCTGTCTCTTACCAACTGAATACCACATAGATGGAGGACAATCTATTCCTAGTATTTACTGAATGTCTGTCTCTTACCAACTGAATACCACATAGATGGAGGACAATCTATTCCTAGTATTTACTGAATGTCTGTCTCTTAACCAACTGAATACCACATAGATGGAGGACAATCTATTCCTAGTATTTACTGAATGTCTGTCTCTTACCAACTGAATACCACATAGATGGAGGACAATCTATTCCTAGTATTTACTGAATGTCTGTCTCTTACCAACTGAATACCACATAGATGGAGGACAATCTATTCCTAGTATTTACTGAATGTCTGTCTCTTACCAACTGAATACCACATAGATGGAGGACAATCTATTCCTAGTATTTACTGAATGTCTGTCTCTTACCAACTGAATACCACATAGATGGAGGACAATCTATTCCTAGTATTTACTGAATGTCTGTCTCTTAACCAACTGAATACCACATAGATGGGGGACAATCTATTCCTAGTATTTACTGAATGTCTGTCTCTTAACCAACTGAATACCACATAGATGGAGGACAATCTATTCCTAGTATTTACTGAATGTCTGTCTCTTACCAACTGAATACCACATAGATGGGGGACAATCTATTCCTAGTATTTACTGAATGTCTGTCTCTTAACCAACTGAATACCACATAGATGGAGGACAATCTATTCCTAGTATTTACTGAATGTCTGTCTCTTAACCAACTGAATACCACATAGATGGAGGACAATCTATTCCTAGTATTTACTGAATGTCTGTCTCTTAACCAACTGAATACCACATAGATGGAGGGACAATCTATTCCTAGTATTTACTGAATGTCTGTCTCTTACCAACTGAATACCACATAGATGGAGGACAATCTATTCCTAGTATTTACTGAATGTCTGTCTCTTACCAACTGAATACCACATAGATGGAGGACAATCTATTCCTAGTATTTACTGAATGTCTGTCTCTTAACCAACTGAATACCACATAGATGGAGGACAATCTATTCCTAGTATTTACTGAATGTCTGTCTCTTACCAACTGAATACCACATAGATGGAGGACAATCTATTCCTAGTATTTACTGAATGTCTGTCTCTTAACCAACTGAATACCACATAGATGGAGGACAATCTATTCCTAGTATTTACTGAATGTCTGTCTCTTAACCAACTGAATACCACATAGATGGAGGACAATCTATTCCTAGTATTTACTGAATGTCTGTCTCTTAACCAACTGAATACCACATAGATGGAGGACAATCTATTCCTAGTATTTACTGAATGTCTGTCTCTTAACCAACTGAATACCACATAGATGGAGGACAATCTATTCCTAGTATTTACTGAATGTCTGTCTCTTAACCAACTGAATACCACATAGATGGAGGACAATCTATTCCTAGTATTTACTGAATGTCTGTCTCTTAACCAACTGAATACCACATAGATGGAATACCACATAGATGGACAATCTATTCCTAGTATTTACTGAATGTCTGTCTCTTAACCAACTGAATACCACATAGATGGAGGACAATCTATTCCTAGTATTTACTGAATGTCTGTCTCTTAACCAACTGAATACCACATAGATGGAGGACAATCTATTCCTAGTATTTACTGAATGTCTGTCTCTTAACCAACTGAATACCACATAGATGGAGGACAATCTATTCCTGAATGTCTGTCTCTTATTTACAATGAATGAATCTGTCTCTTACCAACTGAATACCACATAGATGGGGGACAATCTATTCCTAGTATTTACTGAATGTCTGTCTCTTAACCAACTGAATACCACATAGATGGAGGACAATCTATTCCTAGTATTTACTGAATGTCTGTCTCTTAACCAACTGAATACCACATAGATGGAGGACAATCTATTCCTAGTATTTACTGAATGTCTGTCTCTTACCAACTGAATACCACATAGATGGGGACAATCTATTCCTAGTATTTACTGAATGTCTGTCTCTTACCCAACTGAATACCACATAGATGGAGGACAATCTATTCCTAGTATTTACTGAATGTCTGTCTCTTAACCAACTGAATACCACATAGATGGAGGACAATCTATTCCTAGTATTTACTGAATGTCTGTCTCTTACCAACTGAATACCACATAGATGGAGGACAATCTATTCCTAGTATTTACTGAATGTCTGTCTCTTACCAACTGAATACCACATAGATGGAGGACAATCTATTCCTAGTATTTACTGAATGTCTGTCTCTTAACCAACTGAATACCACATAGATGGAGGACAATCTATTCCTAGTATTTACTGAATGTCTGTCTCTTACCAACTGAATACCACATAGATGGAGGACAATCTATTCCCAGTATTTACTGAATGTCTGTCTCTTACCAACTGAATACCACATAGATGGGGGACAATCTATTCCTAGTATTTACTGAATGTCTGTCTCTTACCAACTGAATACCACATAGATGGAGGACAATCTATTCCTAGTATTTACTGAATGTCTGTCTCTTATTTACATAGAATGTCTGTCTCTCTTACCAACTGAATACCACATAGATGGGGGACAATCTATTCCTAGTATTTACTGAATGTCTGTCTCTTAACCAACTGAATACCACATAGATGGAGGACAATCTATTCCTAGTATTTACTGTTTTAATATTTTTTTTGTTATTTGAGACGACCATGATAAGCAGTTGTCTAGCTGAACTCCCAATAGTTTGGTTTCTGCCACTTCTTCAATTTGTACTTAATTGTATCCCATGCTGTTTTGGCCTTTTCCTAGTGGAACAGACCAACATAACTTTGGTTTTCTAGGTGTTTAAAACAAGTTTGTTTTGGCAAACCCACTCCCTAATATTCTCCAAATCTCCTCGTAAAGCTTGCTGTACCTGTTGAACTGATCGTCTTGCTGCATAAATTGTAGTATCATCTGCAAATATAGAAGCTTGAGTTTCAGCTAAGGCTTAGGGAAGGTCGTTGGTATATATTAGATAGAGAAGGGGTCCAAGACAGCTTCCCCAACTGGTATTCCACAGTTTAACACATGAGGGGAAGAAAATGAACCATTGATATAGGTGGACTGTTTCCTGTCAGTTAGATATGACTGTACCCAATTCAATGCTACCTCCTTAAAACCATAATGCATTCATTTTATCAAAATTATTTCATGATCCACTAAATCAAATGCTGCACTGAAATCTAAAAAATTGTACACCCACAAACGTTCCATTATCCATAGCATTGAGTCACTGGTCAGTCATGTCAACCAATGCAGTGGTAGTGGAATGGTTATTGCGATAAGCTGATTGGCTGTAATCAGATCATTCTTTCCATGTACTCCCATATATATGTCTACTCACAATACCCTCCAATATCTTACTGAGTGTAGGGAGTAGACTAATTGGTCGAATATTGGCAGGGGTAATGGGTTCTTTGCAGTCTTTCAGAACAGGATGCTTCCATACATTTTGCAAACATACCCTTTTCCAGTGACCAATTAAATATGTATAATCGGTGGAACTGCAATCTGGGGAGCAGCACAGCGAAGCAAAAAATAATTGTCCATAAGACCATAACCTGTCGATTTACCATCAGGTAATAACCTCAATAGGTTGAACAACTCCTCCACTGACACCGTTTGTAGACTAAAAATAACAGATCTTATCGCTCATAATATGATCATAAATCCAATAGCTTGTTTGGAAGAATGTATGTTTACATTGTTGCTCAGTAAATTAATTTTCTTTGTCATTTTTTTTTTTTTTTTAATCAGGAAAATTATTGGCTGGTTTTGTTATTATTCTCCCGACAACCTCCACACTAGATGGGCACGATGAGACAGATGTACTAAGTTAGCACTGTGTTCCATAACATTTTTACAATCATTTTTTTTTTTACAATCAATAAAAGCATTGTTGTAAAATAACTTATTTTTTCTCCTTTCGATTCAATTGAACTGCATATTTACTTAATGTCCTATAATTCTGTTAATCCATTTCTAATTTTGACTTGGCTGCTAAGACCTTTGCCATATTTCTTTGGGAAAAAGCCTCACCCATTTCATCATCAATCCATGGAGATGGACGAGCACCAACTGTACTCTTTCTTACTGATGCATGATGGTCCATTACCTCAGTGAGCAAATCAATAAAACATTCTGTAGGGTGATTCAAATCATCCTCTAGATAAATCAGCTCACCGGGTACAGCAGCCAAATCATTTAGAAATAGCTCATGATTACATTTTTAAACATTTCTCTTAACCACAATCCTTTTTTTGGGGGGGAACCTTGGTTGTTCATGGTTATGGTCACAATATTATGGTCTGTCCAGCCCACTGGCATTGATCGGGCTTTTAAGCAATGGTATGTTAGAGAAAATCAGATGAATACACGTGTCTGAACGGTGATCTTAATTGATGATTTAGTAATATCATTAACCATTTGTTTCAAACCACAGTTCTTGGCATATCTCAGTAATTTTGTTCTATTTTTTGAATTATTGTGATCCTTCCAATTTATATTAAAATCACCCGAGATCAATACATCTCTGTTGCCATCTGTGGCCTGGTCAAACCCAGTACATCCAGATAGCAAACAAATCAAAACCTTATTTTGAAACAAATGTTGCAATAACGATTTGACTTGTGATTTTCATCAAAACACTTTGGGTATACTGTTGTCATGGAAATATAATGATTATTCTAATTCTATAGTCAGAATATAAATAAATAGTGGGCACTTTGAATACAGTTGTTGTTTGACATGACAACGAATGAAAATTCCAGTGAGGCAGTTATTGTGACAGGGTAGGAACCAAAGTGTTGATAAGTGTTTCTAGGGGACCCTATAATCTTTGGCCACATTAAATGTTCTCTCTTAGCCACTTCATGTCGCTAACATTTTCATGCTTCTTGTATTCCTCTTTGATTTAGAAGATACTGTTGAACAAACATGCTGATTTGGGTCTACACCATCACTGGTATTATCAGGCTGTATAGCTAGCTACGTTTGCTCTGACTCAGTACATTTATTAGCTAGCTACATTTGCTCTAACTCAGTACATTTATTAGCTAGCTACCTAGCGATTAGCATTAGCGGCTAACAAGATTTAGGTCCCAACTTGCTAAGAAAAAAGACAAATTAGATGTTTGCAGATGTAAGAAACACAAACTAATAGTGTCACTACAGAACACTAGTGGATTTATATTAAGATGCAAAGTGAAAACAGCATTATAATCATCAACAT
This sequence comes from Oncorhynchus keta, assembly GCF_023373465.1. Lineage (NCBI taxonomy): Eukaryota > Metazoa > Chordata > Actinopteri > Salmoniformes > Salmonidae > Oncorhynchus > Oncorhynchus keta. Next base: position 11,726 of record NW_026279449.1, on the reverse strand, counting down.
TGTTGCGCTGCATTGACCCGACTGAACCTAAGTGTCTCGTGGTCGAAGGAACAACAAATGATTGATTCGGGTTGGGCCGGCTCGGGTTCATGATGTGCGCAACGTTGTAGCCTGTAGACCAACTCGTGGCCATTGCTGTGGTGAGAGAGACAGAAGTACTCCTCAATCTCTCACAGAACCAGATGATATTTCAATGATCTCTCTCCTCCCTCGCTACGCTCTGATAGATACGAGCCGGCACCTCTCATCTCTCTAGAGTTGAACTTCATTTACTTCCTGATAGAGTCACAGCCATGGGAAGGGTCCTTCATCATTTACTTCCTGATAGAGTCACAGCCATGGGAAGGGTCCCGGTGGAGCTAACACAACCCCCGATAAACAGAAATACATTTGGCCAAAGTCACAAAAATCACCGCCGTCTGTTCAGAAATAAATGAAATAATTCAGAATACTACACTAGGAGTAGGTCTATAATTTAGCCACGGAGGATCGATAGCTTGTTTATTTTTTTTTAATAGCCTAGCTGTGGATTGTGTATAGTCCAATCACAAGGCATCGCCTACAGTCTGTAACGCTTAACAAATCTGTCAGCGAACAGCATTGCAGTAACAACAAAAAAAAGCAGGCCTTTCGCAAGATTTCAAATACAAATCACGGGACAGTTTGGAGAGCTGCTGAGATAAAGACTGTATGTAGTCTACAAAACAATATTTGATTAAACTTCCAAAATAGACCTATTGACTCGAACAGTGTTGTTTACCAAACTAAAACGAGAGAGAGAGAGAGAGAGAGAGACGGGCTTTAGGCACGAGCCCATTGGCCATCACCTGTGAGGGAGCTGCACGTCATTGGGTGAGTGAGGTGAAACTAGAAAGCTTATTTAGGACTATAACTTCCTCATATTGTACCACGTGTCGCTCTTCCACACACCTCGACCTTCGACCGTTGATGGATTCAAGACCAGGTCGTTTTTTTAATGATCTCACATTCTCCATTTGTCAGTGTCAAAGCAGCCAAATATTTGAGTATAATATAATAATATAAATAAAATAAATAATAATAATAATATGCCATTTAGCAGACGCTTTTATCCAAAGCGACTTACAGTCATGTGTGCATACATTCTACGTATGGGTGGTCCCGGGAATCGAACCCACTACCCTGGCGTTACAAGCGCCATGCTCTACCAACTGAGCTACAGAAGGACCACAATATATAATTCTCCAGTCATGTATAATTACATAGAATTGCATTAAATGAGTTTATAATTTATTTATTTTTGAAGTCAAATTTTCCCCAGAGCCAAGGCTACAAACAAACAAACAAATCTTCAAGCGCCTCTACTGCCCCGGAACCACTTTAGCCTGTTTCTCTGCCGTCTGTTCATTTAAATTGGTTTTGTACACCACAGGGCACCACTATATGTTGGGGTCGTGGGTCAGTGTCGGCAGAGACTGGGCTTATTAGAACACATGAGTGACCAATCAGCTGTGAGGAGCTGAGAGCTCTTACCACCCCAACAGTTGATATTCAGCGGATAAATAAAACACATCATTCATCATCAACAGCTTCAAGAATTCATCTGGTTTTAATCTTTTATATGATAGGCCAAGACTACAGAACAGAATTATTACAATATTCATTCAGTACTTTACCAACTAAACCGGTTTAAATAATGTACACGTGTTGACAAGCGGCTCCATACCGCACGTAGGCCCGAGTAAACCTTTCTTTGCTAATAACGACATCACCGTGTCTGATATGAAAAAGACTGAAAAGCAGCTGGAATTGATGGGCTGGTCTGGTGGAGGCGTGGCCTACTGAGATGGGTCTGGTGGAGGCGTGGCCTACTGAGACGGGACTGGTGGAGGCGTGGCCTACTGAGACTGGTCTGGTGGAGGCGTGGCCTACTGAGACTGGTCTGGTGGAGCGTGGCCTACTGAGACTGGTCTGGTGGAGGCGTGGCCTACTGAGACGGGTCTGGTGGAGGCATGGCCTACTGAGACTGGTCTGGTGGGCGTGGCCTACTGAGACTGGTCTGGTGGAGGCGTGGCCTACCGAGACTGGTCTGGTGGAGGCGTGGCCTACCGAGACTGGTCTGGTGAGGCGTGGCCTCCATTGGTCAGTGGAGCGTGGCCTACCGAGACGGGTCCGGTGGAGCGTGGCCCCGAGAATATATCCGGTGGAGATGCGTGGCCTACCGAGACAGTCATGGTGGAGCGTGGCCTACCGAGAGGGTCCCGGTGGAGGCGTGGCCTACCGAGACGGGTCCGGTGGAGGCGTGGCCTACCGAGACTGGTCCGGTGGAGGCGTGGCCTACCGAGACGGGTCGGTGGAGGCGTGGCCTACCGAGACATTCCGGTGGAGGCGTGGCCTACCGAGACGGGTCCGGTGGAGGCGTGGCCTACCGAGACGGGTCGGTGGAGTGGCCTACCGAGACGGGTCCGGTGGAGCGTGGCCTGCCGAGACGGGTCCGGTGGGAGGTTTGGCCACCGAGACGGGTCCACTGGAGGCGTGGCCTACCGAGGTCGGGTCGGTGGAGACGTGGCCTACCGAGAACGGGTCAGGTGGCCACTCAGGTGGAGCGTGGCCTACCGAGACGGGTCCGGTGGAGGCGTGGCCTACCGAGACACATCCGGTGGAGGCGTGGCTTCAAGAGACTGGTCGGTGGAGGCGTGGCCTACCAGACAGGTCCGGTGGAGGCGTGGCCTACCGACAAACGGGTCCGGTGGAGGCGTGGCCTACCGAGACGGGTCCGGTGGAGGCGTGGCCCCTTTGCCGAGACGTGGTCACCGGTGGAGACGTGGCAGCTACCGAGGGCGGGTCTGGTGGAGGCGTGGCCACCGAGACGGGTCCGGTGGAGGCGTGGCCTACCGAGACTGGTCCGGTGGAGGCGTGGCCTACCGAGACGGTCGGTGGAGGTGTGGCCTACTGAGACGGGTCTGGTGGAGGCGTGGCCTACTGAGACGGGTCTGGTGGAGGCGTGGCCTACTGAGACGGGTCTGGTGGAGGCGTGGCCTACTGAGACGGGTCTGGTGGAGGCGTGGCCTACTGAGACGGGTCTGGTGGAGGCGTGGCCTACTGAGACGGGTCTGGTGGAGGCGTGGCCTACTGAGACGGGTCTGGTGGAGGCGTGGCCTACTGAGACGGGTCTGGTGGAGGCGTGGCCTACTGAGACGGGTCTGGTGGAGGCGTGGCCTACTGAGACGGGTCCGGTGGAGGCGTGGCCTACTGAGACGGGTCCGTGGAGGCGTGGCCTACTGAGACGCAGTCGACAGTGAGGGTTTATGGCAGGGAAACGGACCTTTAAAAAAAAAAAAGGGAACCGGGCCACGGAAATCCCAGGATCTCCCGCAGGGAACCCCATAGGGGACTTACTAACTAAGGGGAGAGACAGAGGACAAATCCTACCATCTGGGTGACAGCTATACACTCATTAGTAGTCACTCCCATACAGCCATTCCTCCCTAGACAGCTACAGACAGCCCTACCAGATCTCATAGTTACTGTTCTCCATTCACTACTACAGACCTACTAGATATCTCAGTTACTGTTCTACATTCACTACTACAGACCTACTAGATATCTCAGTTACTGTTCTCCATTCACTACTACAGACCTACTAGATATCAGAGCTACTGTTCTCCATTCACTACTACAGCCCTACCTCATAGTTACTCTCCATTCACTACTAGACAGACCTACTACAGAGCTACTGTTCTCCATTCACTACTACAGACCTACTAGATATCTCAGTTACTGTTCTCCATTCACTACTACAGACCTACTAGATATCAGAGCTACTGTTCTCCATTCACTACTACAGACCTACTAGATATCTCAGTTACTGTTCTCCATTCACTACTACAGACCTACTAGATATCTCAGTTACTGTTCTCCATTCACTACTACAGACAGACCTACTAGATATCTCAGTTACTGTTCTCCATTCACTACTACAGACAGACCTACTAGATATCTCAGTTACTGTTCTCCATTCACTACTACAGACAGACCTACTAGATATCTCAGTTACTGTTCTCCATTCACTACTACAGACAGACCTACTAGATCTCAGTCATCTTCACTAGTCACAGACCTACTAGATATCTCAGTTACTGTTCTCCATTCACTACTACAGACCTACTTGATATCTCAGTCATTCTCCATTCACTACTACAGACCTACTAGATATCTCAGTTACTGTTATCCATTCACTACTACAGACAGACCTACTAGATATCTCAGTCACTGTTCTCCATTCACTACTACAGACCTACTAGATATCTCAGTCACTGTTCTCCATTCACTACTACAGACAGACCTACTAGATATCTCAGTTACTGTTCTCCATTCACTACTACAGACAGACCTATTAGATATCTCAGTCACTGTTCTCCATTCACTACTACAGACCTACTAGATATCTCAGTCACTGTTCTCCATTCACTACTACAAACAGACCTCTGATTTTCTCACCAACATACACCCAGACCTCTGATACTAACAACCTTTTTAGCAACCTCTCATGCTCGGGTTATTACCCAGAATTCAGGACCGTAGCTTGTTAGTGAGAGAAATGAGGGACATGATCGGAGAGACCTTTCCCTTCCTCGGGTCAGACTCTGTCTGTCAGTCAGTTGGACTGAGGGCCAACAAGCTGCCCGGAGAAACAGGGTTTGATACGGGAAACAGCAGGGGCTCCGGTCAGAGGAATGATCTCTGATGAGGTACTGACTGACACACGGGAGACATAATGAGAAACACTGAACATTCAGAGTACACACACACACACACACACACACACACACACACACACACACACACACACTGAAGGACACACACACACAAAGAAGAGCAGTAGGTTTTCCAATTGAAGCACAAACCCAGTGTTGTCACGTACCTTCGTCAAAGTCGGCATCGTCCTCGGTGTGTTGAGGGAAGGGGAAACAGTTGGTGATCTCTAACCTGTCCTCCACTACCAGGCCCAGTAGTACACCCTGAACCACCTCACTACCCTGACCCTCCTCCTGGTAATGCTTGATCATCTTCAGGACCACCTGTAGAGGGGGGAGATGGAGAGAGAGAGATGGAGAGAGAGAGGGGGAGAGATGGAAAGAGAAGGAGAGATCATTTCAGAAAGGGCAAGACAAAGTATTTGTCAGAAACTGGAGAAGCCAGACACTATAGAGGATTATTGGTCTCCACTAGACTCAGGGAATAATCCTGACTGTGTGGACACCCACCCATAGGGGAGAGAGCAGGTATATCTCTGGTCACCATAGCAGCACCCACCCGTAGAACGCGCTCCAGCAGAAAGTATATCTCACTGGTCACCATAGCAACACCCACCCATAGCACGAGCTCCAGCAGGTATATCTCTCTGGTCACCCCCAAAGCCAATTCCTACTTCCTACGCCTCTCCATCCAGTTCTCTGCTGCCAATGACTAGAACGAACTGCAAAAAAAAAGACTGAAGCTGGAGACTCATATCTCCCCTCACTAGCTTTTAAGCACCAGCTGTCACAGTTCTCTGCGCCTGTACACAGCCCGCCTGTACACAGCCCGACTGTACACAGCCCGACTGTACACAGCCCGACTGTACACAGCCCGACTGTACACAGCCCGACTGTACACAGCCCACCTGTACACAGCCCGCCTGTACACAGCCCGCCTGTACACAGCCCGCCTGTACACAGCCCGCCTGTACACAGCCCATCTGTACACAGCCCACCTGTAAATTGCCCATCTGTACATCACGCCCATCTGTACACAGCCCGCCTGGTCACAGCCCGCCTGTACACAGCCCATCTGTACACAGCCCATCAGGTACACAGCCCATCTGTACACAGCCCACCTGTACACAGCCCACCTGTACACAGCCCACCTGTACACAGCCCATCTGTACATAGCCCATCTGTACACAGCCCATCTGTACACAGCCCGCCTGTACACAGCCCGCCTGTACCAGCCCGCCTGTACACAGCCCGCCTGTACACAGCCCATCTGTAAATTGCCCATCTGTACACAGCCCATCTGTACACAGCCCATCTGTACACAGCCCATCTGTACACAGCCCATCTGTACACAGCCCATCTGTACACAGCCCACCTGTACATAGCCCATCTGTACACAGCCCATCTGTACACAGCCCATCTGTACACAGCCCACCTGTACACAGCCCATCTGTACATAGCCCATCTGTACACAGCCCATCTGTACACAGCCCATCTGTACACAGCCCACCTGTACACAGCCCGCCTGTACACAGCCCACCTGTACACAGCCCACCTGTACATAGCCCGCCTGTACACTGCCCACCTGTACACAGCCCATCTGTACATAGCCCATCTGTACACAGCCCACCTGTACACAGCCCATCTGTACATAGCCCATCTGTACACAGCCCACCTGTACACAGCCCACCTGTACATAGCCCATCTGTAAATTGCCCATCTAACTACCTCATCCCCATAGTGTTATTTGTATTTTGTTGCTCCTTTGCACCCCAGTATCTCTACTTGCACATTCATCACTCCAGTGTTTAATTGCTAAATTATAATTACTTCACCTCTACGGCCTATTTATTACCTCACCTCCTTCATCTCACCTCATTTCCACTCACTGTATATAGATTTTATGTCTACTGTGTTTTTGACTGTATGTTTGTTTATTCCATGTGTAACTCTGTGTTGTTGTTTATTCCATGTGTAACTCTCTGTTGATGTTTGTTGTGTGTCACTGCTTTGCTTTATTCTTGGCCAGGTCGCAGTCGTAAATGAGAACTTGTTCTCAACTAGCCTTGCTTGGTTATATAAAGGTGTTCTCAACTAGCCTTGCTTGGTTAAATAAAGGTGTTCTCAACTAGCCTTGCTTGGTTAAATAAAGGTGTTCTCAACTAGCCTTGCTTGGTTAAATAAAGGTGTTCTCAACTAGCCTTGCTTGGTTAAATAAAGGTGTTCTCAACTAGCCTTGCTTGGTTAAATAAAGGTGTTCTCAACTAGCCTTGCTTGGTTAAATAAAGGTGTTCTCAACTAGCCTTGCTTGGTTAAATAAAGGTGTTCTCAACTAGCCTTGCTTGGTTAAATAAAGGTGTTCTCAACTAGCCTTGCTTGGTTAAATAAAGGTGTTCTCAACTAGCCTTGCTTGGTTATATAAAGGTGTTCTCAACTAGCCTTGCTTGGTTAAATAAAGGTGTTCTCAACTAGCCTTGCTTGGTTAAATACAAGTGTTCTCAACTAGCCTTGCTTGGTTATATAAAGGTGTTCTCAACTAGCCTTGCTTGGTTAAATACAGGTGTTCTCAACTATCCTTGCTTGGTTATATAAAGGTGTTCTCAACTAGCCTTGCTTGGTTAAATAAAGGTGTTCTCAACTATCCTTGCTTGGTTATATAAAGGTGTTCTCAACTAGCCTTGCTTGGTTAAATAAAGGTGTTCTCAACTATCCTTGCCTCAACTATCCTTGCTTGGTTATATAAAGGTGTTCTCAACTATCCTTGCTTGGTTATATAAAGGTGTTCTCAACTATCCTTGCTTGGTTATATAAAGGTGTTCTCAACTAGCCTTGCTTGGTTAAATAAAGGTGTTCTCAACTATCCTTGCTTGGTTATATAAAGGTGTTCTCAACTATCCTTGCTTGGTTATATAAAGGTGTTCTCAACTAGCCTTGCTTGGTTAAATAAAGGTGTTCTCAACTATCCTTGCTTGGTTATATAAAGGTGTTCTCAACTAGCCTTGCTTGGTTAAATAAAGGTGTTCTCAACTAGCCTTGCTTGGTTAAATAAAGGTGTTCTCAACTAGCCTTGCTTGGTTAAATAAAGGTGTTCTCAACTAGCCTTGCTTGGTTAAATAAAGGTGTTCTCAACTAGCCTTGCTTGGTTAAATAAAGGTGTTCTCAACTAGCCTTGCTTGGTTAAATAAAGGTGTTCTCAACTAGCCTTGCTTGGTTAAATAAAGGTGTTCTCAACTATCCTTGCTTGGTTATATAAAGGTGTTCTCAACTAGCCTTGCTTGGTTAAATAAAGGTGTTCTCAACTAGCCTTGCTTGGTTAAATAAAGTGTTCTCAACTAGCCTTGCTTGGTTATATAAAGGTGTTCTCAACTAGCCTTGCTTGGTTAAATAAAGGTGTTCTCAACTAGCCTTGCTTGGTTATATAAAGGTGTTCTCAACTAGCCTTGCTTGGTTAAATACAAGTGTTCTCAACTAGCCTTGCTTGGTTATATGAAAGTGTTCTCAACTAGCCTTGCTTGGTTAAATACAAGTGTTCTCAACTAGCCTTGCTTGGTTAAATAAAAGTGTTCTCAACTAGCCTTGCTTGGTTATATAAAAGTGTTCTCAACTAGCCTTGCTTGGTTAAATAAAAGTGTTCTCAACTAGCCTTGCTTGGTTAAATAAAGGTGTTCTCAACTAGCCTTGCTTGGTTATATAAAAGTGTTCTCAACTAGCCTTGCTTGGTTAAATAAAGGTGTTCTCAACTAGCCTTGCTTGGTTATATAAAGGTGTTCTCAACTAGCCTTGCTTGGTTAAATACAAGTGTTCTCAACTAGCCTTGCTTGGTTATATAAAGGTGTTCTCAACTAGCCTTGCTTGGTTATATAAAGGTGTTCTCAACTAGCCTTGCTTGGTTAAATAAAAGTGTTCTCAACTAGCCTTGCTTGGTTATATAAAGGTGTTCTCAACTAGCCTTGCTTGGTTATATAAAGGTGTTCTCAACTAGCCTTGCTTGGTTAAATAAAGGTGTTCTCAACTAGCCTTGCTTGGTTAAATAAAGGTGTTCTCAACTAGCCTTGCTTGGTTATATAAAGGTGTTCTCAACTAGCCTTGCTTGGTTATATAAAGGTCTCAACTAGCCTTGCTTGGTTATATAAAGTGTTCTCAACTAGCCTTGCTTGGTTAAATAAAAGTGTTCTCAACTAGCCTTGCTTGGTTATATGAAAGTGTTCTCAACTAGCCTTGCTTGTTTATATAAAAGTGTTCTCAACTAGCCTTGCTTGGTTATGTAAAAGTGTTCTCAACTAGCCTTGCTTGGTTATATAAAGGTGTTCTCAACTAGCCTTGCTTGGTTATATGAAAGTGAAATAAACATAAATATAAATAGACACCATGGAGGGATGACGGGTCAGAGGCGGGTCAGAGGCGGGTCAGAGGCGAGGAAGATAAGTGGAAGATCAATAAGGACAACAGTGTGAATAAAACAAGAGTAACAAGCTGAAAAACAACAGGTCACAAGAGTTCTTCATAAATCACATTGATAAGAGCGAGACCAACAGACAATCTCACACTGCTGGAACAGAAGAGAGGTTGAGGAACCCTATTGGTTATTAATACCAGGGAACCATGTGGAACCATGGGAAATAACAGACCAGGGAACCAGGGAACCATGGACCAGGGAACCATGTGGAACCATGGGAAATAACAGACCAGGGAACCATGTGGAACCATGGGAAATAACAGACCAGGGAAGCCATGTGGAACCATGGGAAATAACAGACCAGGGAACCATGGGAAATAACAGACCAGGGAACCATGTGGAATAACAGACCATGGGAACCATGGGAACCATGGAATAACAGACCAGGGAACCATGTGGAATAACAGACCAGGGAACCATGTGGGGAATAACAGACCAGGGAACCATGTGGGAATAACAGACCAGGGAACCATGTGGAAAACAGACCAGGGAACCATGGGAATAACAGACCAGGGAACCATGGGGAATAACAGACCAGGGAGCCATGTGGAATAACAGACCAGGGAGCCATGTGGAATAACAGACCAGGGAACCATGTGGAATAACAGACCAGGGAGCCATGGGAATAACAGACCAGGGAACCATGGGGAATAACAGACCAGGAACCATGGGAATAACAGACCAGGGAACCATGGGGAATAACAGGAATAATAACAGACCAGGGAACCATGGGGAATAACAGACCAGGGAACCATGGGGAATAACAGACCAGGGAACCATGGGGAATAACAGACCAGGGAACCATGGGGAATAACAGACCAGGGAACCATGGGGAATAACAGACCAGGGAACCATGGGGAATAACAGACCAGGGAACCATGGGGAATAACAGACCAGGAACCATGGGGAATAACAGACCAGGGAGCCATGGGAATAACAGACCAGGGAACCATGTGGAATAACAGACCAGGGAACCACCAGGGAACCATGTGGAATAACAGACCTGGGAACCATGTGGAATAACAGACCAGGGAACCATGGGGAATAATGTGGGAATAACAGACCTGGGAACCATGTGGAATAACCAGAACCGGACCAGGAACCATGTGGAATAACAGACCGGGGAACCATGTGGAATAACAGAACCAGGGAACCATGTGGAATAACAGACCAGGGAACCATGTGGAATAACAGACCAGGGAACCATGTGGAATAACAGACCAGGAACCATGGGAATAACAGACAGGGAACCATGTGGAATAACCAGGGAACCGGGAATAACAGACCATGTGGAATAACAGACCGGGAACCATGTGGAATAACAGACCAGGGAACCATGTGGAATAACAGACCATGGGAATAACAGAACCATGTGGAATAACAGACCAGGGAACCATGGGAATAACAGACCAGGGAACCATGTGGAATAACAGACCGGGAACCATGTGGAACCAACAGACCCAGGGAACCATGTGGAATAACAGACCAGGGAACCATGTGGGGAATAATAGACCAGGGAACCATGTGGAATAACAGACCAGGGAACCAAATAACAGACAGGTGGAATAACAGACCAGGGAACCATGTGGAATAACAGACCAGGGAACCATGTGGAATAACAGACCAGGGAGCCATGTGGAATAACAGACCAGGGAACCATGTGGAATAACAGACCAGGGGAACCATGTGGAATAACAGACCAGGGAACCATGTGGAATAACAGACCAGGGAACCATGAACCATGGGGAATAACAGACCAGGGAACCATGGAATAACAGACCAGGGGAACCCTGGGATGGGGAATAACAGACCCATGGGGAACCATGGGGAATAACAGACCAGGGAACCATGGGGAATAACAGACCAGGGAACCATGGGAATAACAGACCAGGGAACCATGTGGAATAACAGACCAGGGAACCATGTAACAGACCAGGGAACCATGGGGAATAACAGACCAGAACCAGGGAATAACAGACCATGTGGAACCATAACAGACCAGGGAACCATGGGGAATAACAGACCAGGGAACCATGGGGAATAACAGACCAGGAACCATGGGGAATAACAGACCAGGGAACCATGGGGGGAACCCAGGGAACCATGTGGAATAACAGACCAGGGAACCATGTGGAATAACAGACCAGGGAACCATGTAACAGGAATAACAGACCAGGGAACCATGTGGAATAACAGACCAGGGAACCATGGGGAATGGAACCATGGGGACCAGGGAACCATAATAACAGACCAGGGAATAACAGACCAGGGAACCATGTGGAATAACAGACCAGGGGGGAGCCCAGGGAACCATGTGGAATAACAGACCATGGGGAATAAAAGACCAGGGAACCATAACAGACCAGGGAACCATGGGAATAACAGACCAGGGAACCATGTGGAATAACAGACCAGGGAACCATGTGGAATAACAGACCAGGGAACCATGTGGAATAACAGACCGGGAACCATGTGGAATAACAGACTGAAACCATAAACCATGTGGAACAACAGACCAGGGAACCATGTGGAAT
>NW_026279448.1:0-4931 GCF_023373465.1 Oncorhynchus keta | reverse complement strand
TTAACAGACTGACTATACAACAGAACCTTGTTAACAGACTGACTATACAACAGAACCTTGTTAACAGACTGACTATACAACTGAACCTCTTTAACAGACTGACTATACAACTGAACCTCTTTAACAGACTGACTATACAACATGACCTCTTTAACAGACTGACTATACAACAGAGGCTACACAACACAAACTCTGTTTGCAGAATATGACTATCTTTGGTAGGAAGCTGATTGGTCCAGTATGTGTGTTCCAGAGATGTTGTATTGTGGTCAAGATAAGTAACCAGCGAACCCACCCAGCCATTCTCACTATCACACACTACATTCTGTCCCAGTTATTCAGTGCAGAGCAACTAGACAAAGGCCCCAGTCTCTGTTTCTCTGTGCCCTGTCAGATTGGGCTGTGCAGCAGGGTCACGTCCAGGTCACTCCAGGGTCACTCCTGTGTTACTCCTGTGTCACTCCAAGTCTCCCTTTACATGGCACTACTTTGGACCAGGACACACAAAACTCTGGTCAAACGTATTTCACTATGTAGAGAATAGAGTGCTATTTGGAACTCCAGTCTGGAGGACAGGGGAAGGCTGCGGCTCAACCTACTGTGGGAGGGAGATAACTATTTCAGTCGCTCTCCAGGCTCCTTGTTCCCAGCAGATATCATCATCCACACTGTCCTGTTGGGAGAGATAACGGTTGGTAGAGGTTGCCACCAACAGACCAGACCTGCATTGCCTCAATGGCATATAAAACACCTTATTGTTCAGTTGTCCCATTATTCTGACCAGTTGCCATTCGACTCGAGCCTTGTCCCAAAAGTGTTTGTTTGTGCTGTGAAGTCTTATGGTCGTTCACAGCACAAACACATGTTCAACTAATTCAACTGTCTCTTCTGGTTCAACGGCTGCAGGATCAGAATATCCTCAAGACAAGGCTAGGTTACTGTTAGGCTGCATGATGTTGTGGGACTTCTCACCAGTGTGCAGAAGTTAAAGTTGTGGTCCTTCTGTAGCTCAGTTGGTAGAGCATGGCGCTTGTAACGCCAGGGTAGTGGGTTCGATTCCCGGGACCACCCATACGTAGAATGTATGCACACATGACTGTAAGTCGCTTGGATAAAAGCGTCTGCTAAATGGCATATATTGTTATTATATATATTAAAACGGAAGTTCACCCAAAAACACTTCTGGGCCCTTTATAACACTTGCCTCGACTTTTGGCAATACCCCCAGACAGTTTTTAGATCCTTTGCTTGAGAATTTAGATTTCTGTATTTTATATTTTTTTAAATGCCAGATTTATGAAATTACTTAAAATGCATTCAAAACTATGTGTATTTAGTATTAAATAAACAAAAATCTGTGCCTCTGCATTGAATCAAAGACGTACTCGTAGCAAAGGTGTTCCATACCGTCTGTACCGGGGCGGCAGGTAGCCTAGTGGTTAGAGCGTAGAGGCGGCAGGGTAGCCTAGTGGTTAGAGCGCGGAGGCGAGCGAGATTAGCCTAGTGGTTAGGAGTGTAGGAGGTGGCAGCGTAGCCTAGTGGTTAGAGGAGAGGCGGCAGGGTAGCCTGGTGGTTAGAGCGCAGGCGACAGGGTAGCCTAGTGGTTAGAGCGCAGGCGGCAGGGTAGCCTGGTGGTTAGAGTGCAGAGGCGGCAGGGCAGCCTGAGTGGTTAGGCGCAGAGGCGGCAGGGTAGCCTGATGGTTGAGCGCAGGGCGGCAGGGTGCCTCTGTGGTGCAGAGTTGCAATGGCAGGGTAGCCTAGTGGTTGGCGCGTTGGACTCATAACGGGAAGGTTCATGAGTTCAAACCCCCAGTGTAAAGGTACAAATCTGCCTCTCTTCCCTGAACAGGCAGTTAACCCACTGTTCCTAGGCAGTCATTGAAAATATTATTTTTTTCTTAACTGACTTGCCTAGTTAAATAAAGGTAAAATAATAAAAAATTAAAATACAGTCACTTCTGGATTAAGGTCACTTCTGACGAAAAGTTGCTTCGGGTCACAGCTATACTGCCTCGTCACAACCCAGAATACAATCCACTGATTTAATTTCTTCACAAAGGTTAAGTTAGCAGCTCAACATACTTGTAAATAGAAAAACAAATGGACACATATTTACACCCCTTTAACATTTTTTTTTCACAACTACCATAAATGTTTTAATCAGGCACCGGTTACCTACAGACGAGTGCTGTGAACCGGGTTACCGACAGGCACGAGAGTGCTGTGAACCGGGCTACCTACAGACGAGAGTGCTGTGAACCGGGCTACCTACAGACGAGGCTGTGAACTGGGTTACCGACAGACGAGAGTGCTGTGAACCAGGCTACGACAGACGAGAGTGCTGTGAACCGGGCTACCTGACAGACGAGAGTGCTGTGAACCGGGTTACCGACAGACGAGAGTGCTGTGAACCGGGCTACCTACAGACGAGAGTGCTGTGAACCGGGCTACCTACAGACGAGAGTACTGTGAACCGGTTACCTACAGACGAGAGTGCTGTGAACCGGGCTACCCTACAGACGAGAGTGCTGTGGAACCGGGTTACTCTACAGACGAGAGTACTGTGAACCGGGCTACCTACAGACGAGTGCTGTGAACCGGGTTACCTACAGACGAGAGTGCTGTGAACCGGGTTACCGACAGACGAGAGTGCTGGGAACCGGGTTACCTACGACGAGAGTGCTGTGAACCGGGCTACCTACAGACGAGAGTGCTGTGAACCGGGCTACCTACAGACGAGAGTGCTGTGAACCGGGTTACCTACAGACGAGAGTGCTGTGAACCGGGCTACCTACAGACGAGAGTGCTGTGAACCGGTTACCTGCACAGACGAGGAGTACTGTGAACCGGGCTACCTCAGACGGGAGTGCTGTGAACCGGGTTACCTGGTGACGAGTGCTGTGAACCGGGTTACCGACAGACGAGTGCTGTGAACCGGGTTACCTACAGACGAGAGTGCTGTGAACCGGGCTACCTACAGACGAGAGTGCTGTGAACCGGGTTACCTACAGACGAGTGCTGCTGTGAACCGGGTTACCGACAGACGCCGAGTGCTGTGAACCGGGTTACCTACAGACGAGAGTGCTGTGAACCGGGTTACCTACAGATGAGAGTGCTGTGAAGGGTTACCTACAGAGTGCTGTGAACCGGGTTACCTACAGACGAGAGTGCTGTGAACCGGGGTTACCTACAGACGAGTGCTGGGAACCGGGTTACCCCGACAGACGAGTGCTGTGAACCGGGTTACCTACAGACGAGAGTGCTGTGAACCGGGTTACCTACAGACGAGAGTGCTGTGAACCGGGTTACCTACAGAGTGCTGTGAACCGGGTTACCTACAGACGAGAGTGCTGTGAACGGGTTACCTACAGACGAGAGTGCTGTGAACCGGGTTACCACAGACGAGTGCTGTGAACCGGGGTCACCTACAGAGTGCTGTGAACCGGTTACCTACAGACGAGAGTGCTGTGAACCGGGTTACCTACAGACGAGAGTGCTGTGAACCGGGTTACCTACAGACGAGAGTGCTGTGAACCGGGGTTACCTACAGACGCTGTGACACACGGAGAGAACACCATCGTGTTTGTGAGATGCTCCTTTCCACTGCACTGTTCTTACAGCAGTACTATGTAACAGTTCCTACAGCAGTACTATGTAACAGTTCCTACAGCAGTACTATGTAACAGTTCCCAAAGCAGTACTATGTAACAGTTCCTACAGCAGTACCTATGTACTATGTAACAGGTCCTACAGCAGTACTATGTAACAGTTCCTACAGCAGTACTAATGTAACAGGTCCTACAGCAGTACTATGTAACAGGTCCTACAGCAAAGTACTATGTAACAGGTCCTACAGCAGTACTATGTAACAGGGTCCTACAGCAGTACTATGTAACAGGTCCTACAGCAGTACTATGTAACAGATCCTACAGCAGTACTATGTGTAACAGGTCCTAAAGCAGTACTATGTAACAGTTCCTACAGCAGTACTATGTAACAGGTCCTACAGCAGTACTATGTACTGCGTAACAGTGTATTCTGCTTACAATGCGCTGTACCTACTCATATAACTTGGTAACATACAGGGGTTTTAAAGGTGCTTTGTTAAGTGGAAGCAGGATGTCATGTACTGTAGTCTGAAACCTTGGCTCCTATATATTTCTTCAGAATAGATCAGGCCGGCATTTTTTGTTCTGCAAAAATATTCTCTGATAAATCTAGCTCTGTGTGTGTGTTTTTTGGTGCTGTGTAAATCCCTTTCCTTTATTGAAACAATTGAACCATATATTTGAACGGGGAAAGTACGTCAACTGCTTGTGTTGTCAGCGTTTGAGAAAGCAAACGACTCGAGATATATGAAACCACAGCCCTCTGTGAATAGTATCAGCCTCGTGGGTCAGCTTAAAAATATAATATAAAAATATATATTTGGGGCATTTTTAGCTAACCCTAATCCTTCTCCTAATCTTAACCAAATTCTCCTAACCTGCTTTATTTGTTGTCCTAACCTATCATGCATTGTTCACCAAATCTGCTACTTAAAAGTCAATTTTGACAAAAAGCTGTATCCCTTCTAGACTAAAACGCTTTGGTGCCCCCGCCAATTTTTAAAATTGTTTTCTTGACAACTTCCTGCCAGGAATGGGCCGCAGCTGAGTTCCAAAAATAAATATATATTGTAAAAAAATATATAATAATAATAATACCAATAATAATAAAAGCAACTATTATGTCAGTCTCAACAAGTATCCACAGCTCTTAGGGTATCAACTATTATGTTGTCTAACCGATCCACAGCTCTTTAGACAGAGACTAATAGTTGATACCCTAAGAGCTGTGGATACTGTTAGACTGATACCTAAGAGCTGTGGATACTGTTAGACTGATACCCTAAGAGCTGTGGATCCTAGCTAGCTACTCACTGGACCCTA
>NW_026279447.1:0-5188 GCF_023373465.1 Oncorhynchus keta | reverse complement strand
ATAAGTCCCACAAAAATGTCCCATGTGTGCAATTTCTGTAAGTGCCTCTACTCTAATGCTTTATTATAAGTGTGATTTCTTTTCATACGTTCCGGTATCTCGTCACACTCTTCTCGCGCTCACTTTTTGATCCGGCACCTCCCGATTGACAAATTAAGCACTCCTTATATGGTAATACTCCAGAGCCATATATAGAGTAGTGGCAATGGTCTTGTGCTGCGAATCAGTGAGTCACAAATAATAGGCAGTGTTCCTGGCTTCCACCACTCAGGAAATGGAAGTGGTTGAGTCACTGCTGCATGGGCTGCTATATATAATGGAACTTTAGAACGGTACATTCTAATGGAACGTTATGGCACCCAATGTCTTGTCTCTGATTATAGAGGAGGGTTATGGCTGAGGTCAGTGCTGGAATGAATGTCTGAGCTGGGCTGACCATGTCCTCGCTTGCCTCAAGCCCTTCCACACTGTTCATATTAATTTCATGTTTTGTGCACAACCGTTTCTTAAATGAAAGAATTATTGAGTAACAAAAACATTTGTGTATAATTACTTCCCTTTAAACATATTTCAAAATTGCAGATTATATAGGACATCACATTCAGAATATTCACAGAAGACGCACAGCGGTATGCTGATAGCACTGTTGCGCAATCACTGCTGGTAAGAGAGAGATTATTAATCTCTGTATCTTGTGGTGAAACAGTGATGTGGTATGCTACAGTAGTTTAGTGTTATTGCTCTCTGGTGTTAGTGTTTGTTGTGGTGTTACTGGAGCAGAGACACAGGGAGGTAATGTGAGTTTCCCTCAGACCTGGTGCGGGTGACAGAGGTAGGTATTGTTCCCACCAGCTGAGATGGTTTCTGCCTGGCTCCACAGTGTGAGGCCAGCCCATCCTCAGCCTGCCTGGGAGAGAGGTGCCCCCAGACGTAATGCCCCAACGCATGGGCCTCTCTCACTCTCTCTCTCTCTCTCTCTCTCTCTCTCTCTCACACACACACACACACACACACACACACACACACACACACACACACACACACACACACACACACACACACACACACACACACACACACACACACACACACACACACACAGTAGTGGAAGCTTTTCTCTTCCATTTTCATTGTCACCTGACAGTCCTCGGCTGCTCTTCACTCTCCAGACTACGTTCTACTTTCAATCTAGTTTTTTCTCTCCCTCTTTTCGTTCTTTCTGTAGCCTTGTGCCATCCGAACATTAATTTCGTACAGCTGCCCCGAGCAACAGTTTTCAACTCTGTCGTAGCCAGGGCAACCATCCAAACAAAACACAGCCTGCCCCAATCTGTGTCAGAAAAATGAAAAAGGGGCCATGACTCGATCAATGATCAAACGCAACCAAACTGCTGTTGAGCCTCTTGCCCACTCTCTATTACATTGCTTCAGAAGTGCTGTGCTGATTGAGGGACCACTCTGAAGATTGCCATGTGTGACTGGGTGACAGTGGTTGCCCCTCTGCTCTGCTCAGACAATACGTCCGTTCAGACAGACGACCACTAGAGCCCTGCCATCGCCTTCTCTCCCACGCGCCCACTTTCAGACCTGCACACACATCAAAAAACAACATTCTCACAACATCTCTGTGATGTTGCTGTCACGTTCCGACCGCAACATTCTGCGTCTGTTCCTGTGTTTGGGAATGAGCTGGCCAGCTTCTAGCCAGAGAGGCTTAGACAATGGTCTTTAATGTGGCAACGGAGACTGTGTTTGTGAAGTGGGCAGTTTAGTCACATCCTTTAACACATACAGTATACTCACCCCACCCTTCATCATACGGCGTTCACTCTCCCTCTGGCTCTCATGGTTTCACTCAGAACTACATCTAAGGGAGGACAGGGAGTCAGCAGTGGTTTGTCAGTAAACATAAACATTCCTGTCTTATTTGTAGAGGAGGATTAGTCTTCATGAAAACTCCATGTGCAGCTCCAGAAACAGAATCACATTTGGTTGTGCACGGCTAACCCATAACCCTGTCCCCCCCATGTTGATCCAGGGTGTATGGGAGGGATGTCGTGCGGGTGACAGGTTGCGCACGTGGCTAACCCTTGACCCTGTCCCCCTGTTGATCCAGGGTGTATGGGAGGGATGTCGTGGGTGACAGGTTGTGCACGTGGCTAACCTTGACCCTGTCCCCCTGTTGATCCAGGGTGTATGGGAGGGATGTCGTCTGCGGGTGACAGGTTGTGCACGTGGCTAACCCTTGACCCTGTCCCCCTGTTGATCCAGGTGTATGTGAGGATGTCGTGCAGGTGACAGGTTGTGCACGTGGCTAACCCATAACCCTGTCCCCCTGTTGATCCAGGTGTATGGGGATGTCGTGACAGGTTGTGCACGTGGCTAACCCATAACCCTGTCCCCCTAGGTGGTCCAGGGTGTATGGGAGGATGTCGTGCGGGTGACAGGTTGTGCACGTGGCTAACCCTTGACCCTGTCCCTGTTGATCCAGGGTGTATGGGAGGGATGTCGTATGGGTGACAGATTGTGCATGTGTATGAGGGATGGTGTAGTTAAGGGATGATGTACTGTATGTGTGAGGAATGCCACCCCTCTTAGCCCACCCTTGGTTGGTTGGTTGGTTGGTGGGTGGGTGGGTGGGTGGGTTTTATTGCATCTGTTCATGACCCTCATGATATCTCACATAACCAATGTCACACAAGCAGGATTCCTCATTGATGAGACTCCCGTGGTCAGCGGTTGACTTCACACGCTGAGGGTGTCAAACGACTCCCTGGAATAGGTCACACTGAGAGGAGGCTGGAGGTCATGAAGGCCAGGCAGTCATCAGAGCAGCAGTTTAGACCGGAGAGGAGCCACTGGACAGTCAGGAGAAGAGGAGGGGACATGATGGGAGGGAAATAGGTGGGATGAGGGAAAGAGAGGGAGAGAGGAGAAGTATAACAGACGGAGAGGGTGTATTAGGGAGATGGAGCGTGATGAGAGTGATGTTGATGATGGTCTCTTGGGAGAACTTAGATGAAGGAATGTTCTGGAGTGCTTGGACCGTTCTGCCTCTTAGCAATACTTCTCACACAAGTCCTCATTAGAAGGTTAGAGAGGCAATCGAAAGAAGGGAATAGTTAGTGAGAGGCAAGCATCTGTCTAGAGATATTTCTGGTCATAGGATGAGATAGGAAAAGCAGTATTAATGAAACATGAGGTAGAGGGGGAGAGGCCTACTTTTCCTTGTGTCTGTCTTTTTGATCATTCTACCACTGAACAGTCAGCAGCACACAGACTAACCCAAACGCTCTAGGTTAAACAGCAGACTACAGGGACTCCGGGTAGTTGGAATCCCACACACACCACACACTCTGCCTCTTATACAGTATTTCATCATCGAGAATAATGCTGGGTTGATGCTTACGATAATGCATTTTTGGTCATGGAAAGTTGTGAATGGCTATCTAGTGTACTATCTAGAACAGGGAGTCAAACATATGCTCCGCGGGCCGGAACCGGCCCCAAGGAGGTTCGATCAGGCCCAGATAATTTGAAAGTGGAAAATGCATAAAAGACATGGAATTAATATTTTTAATTCGCTGCAATTCATGGATTATCCCGCTAAGGGGCGCCTCTTTCCATCAGAGTAGAAGACAAGCCATCACTGAGAGACAGACTGAAAACAGCAGACGGTATCAATGCGCCATCTGCTGCTTGTTACGACGTTGTTAATATCATTAGCCAAAATGTCGTTATCAAACGGAGAAAAGTAGATAAGGAGTGTAGAATTTTCAAAGAAAAAATGGACCACGTCCTATTTATTTACAGAGATGCACGGAAACCTTTGTGCTTGGTGTGTTGCAACAAGTTTCGGTATTGAAGGAATATAATATTCGACGCCACTACGAGACTCATCACAGCGAAAAATATGACGGCTTGCAAGGACAACTGAGAAGAGATAGGATTAACGAATTGCTGGCGGGTCTGAGGAAACAGCAGTCAACTTTCATCCAGAGCCGAGAAGTCAGTGAAGCAGCGGTAAAGCCAGCTACCTAATTGCTAGCGAAAATAGCATTAGCATCGAAGCCATGTTCCGACGGTGACTTTGTTAAACGATGCATGATGAAGGCAACAGACATATGTCCGAAAGCGACAAACTTTGCCAACAACCAGGCCTGACGGAGAATGCTCAGCGGATTTGAAGAGCAAATTTGCCTCTAGGTCTGGACAGATTTTATCAGTATCTACTACCAGGGTACCCCAAATTAACAGCCCTGGCTGCTAAAATTTTGTGCATGTTTGGGACAACCTACCTTTGTGAACAAATTTTCTCAGTGATGAATATCAATAAAACAAAAATGCGTTCAAGGCTCACAAACAAGCACTTAAATGACATTCTGAAAGTGACAGCTAGTCAGGACATGACACCTGGTGTTGATGCACTTGTACAGGCCAAAAGATGCCAAGTTTCAGGTACAAATACAAGTCCAGACTAGACTAACACCTTTAAAATGCTGCCTTAGATACTGTTTGCATTGAAAGAATACAGCTCTGTGAAGATGAATCCTTACTGTGGTGATTTAAAAAATGTGCACTTTAATGTTAGTCAGCAGCTTCAAAACAAAAGTTGTGTGATGGAATTCTACTGTTCATACAACTCCATACATTTTCAGTATGTATTGTATGTGTATGTATGTTTCATGTATGAAGTTTACAGATTTACAGGACAGGCGAACACTTTCTTCATTACACATTTAAAATCACTCTCCTTAGTTTGTAAGGTGTACGCAGGGATTACATTTAGATTTTATATGCGTATGTGTAAGTGGTTTAAAAATTCCTTTCTTTAAAAGTCTCATTTAATCTTAAAGTGCATTACTATATTTTTCAGTACCAATTAAAGTTTTGTGCCTTTGTACAATCAGTGGGATCAGTTGCAATGCATATTTGTGAATGATAAAAGTAAATTGCACATTTGTCTAAGGAAATATGAGGTGTTTCATGAAATGTTTTGTAAAAGGATAGTTCATTAAATTTCAATATTTTCCTAATGTTCTTGTGCTTCTTTACACCAAAACAAAGGAAAGACATGATATTTTGGTTATTTATAGCAGAGTATGGTATAATTTTAATGGTCCGGCCCACTTGACATCTCCCTAGGCCGTATGTGGCCCACGATGCGAAATGAGTTTGACACCCCTGA
>NW_026279446.1:20000-21400 GCF_023373465.1 Oncorhynchus keta | reverse complement strand
GAGTACCTTTATAGCTCTATCCCTCTCTACGTGAGTACCTTTATAGCTCTATCTCTCTACTAGAGGTCGACCGATTAATCGAAATGGCCGATTAATTGGGTCCGATTTCAAGTTTTCATAACAATCGGAAATCTGTATTTTTGGCCGCTGATTTACCGATTATGTCACGATTGTCGTATTGAGGAAACCAAAGTGCAACGTGATGTGAATACATCCCTTCAATGATAGATGAAAACAAACACAAAGTACACTAAACAAACAAACAAACAAAATATCAAATGAACGTGACCGCTATAAAGACTGAGTGAAAACATGCAACATCACATAGACAATAACCCACGAACCCAAACTGGAAAATGGCAACCTAAATAGGATCCCCAATCAGAGACAACGACAAACACCATATCAGGTCAAAACACATAGAACTAGTCAAACTAGACATACAACATAGAATGCCCACTCATATCACACCCAAACAAACAACGCAAATCATGGTCAGGGTGTGGCAGATTTTTTTTATTTTATTATTATTATTATATATATATATATATTTTACACCTTTATTGAATCTTTATTTAACTTGGCAAGTCAGTTAAGAACACATTCTTATTTTCAATGACGGCCTAGAAACGGTGGGTTAACTGCCTTGTTCAGGGGCAGACCGACAGATTTTCACCTTGTTAGCTCGGGGAACCAATCTTGCAACCTTACAGTTAACTAGTCCAACGCAATAATGACCTGCCTCTCTCTCGTTGCACTCCACAACGAGACTGCCTGTTACGCAAATGCAGTAAGCCAATGTAAGTTGCTAGCTAGCATTAAACTTATCTTATTAAAAACAATCAATCATAATCACTAGTTAACTACACATGGTTGATGATATTACTAGATATTATCTAGCGTGTCCTGCGTTGCATATAATCTGACTGAGCATACAAGCATACAAGTATCTAAGTATCTGACTGCGTAGTGGTAGGCAGAAGCAGGCGCGTAAACATTCATTCAAACAGCACTCTCGTGCGTTTTGCCAGCAGCTCTTCGTTGTGCTTGAAGCATTGCGCTGTTTATGACTTCAAGCCTATCAACTCCCGAGATGAGGCTGGTGTAACTGAAGTGAAATGGCTGGTTAGTTTGCGTGCAGTACTCGCTCTGAGCCTTGGGGTGGTTGTTTCCCTTGCTCTGCATGGGTAAAGCTGCTTCGATGTGGTGGCTGTTGTTGTTGTGTTGCTGGTTCAGGCCCAGGGAGGAGCGAGGAGAGGGACGGAAGCTATACTGTTACACTGGCAATACTAAAGTGACTATAAGAACATCCAATAGTCAACGGTTAATTAAATACAAATGGTATAGAGGGAAATAGTCCTATAATTCCTATAATAACTACAACCTAAAACTTCTTACCT
>NW_026279446.1:0-17500 GCF_023373465.1 Oncorhynchus keta | reverse complement strand
CTATCAGGTTAGCATCGAGCACCAGCCTAGTTAATGCCGAACTCTGTGGCTGAATGCGATTCACAGGAATCACTTTCCCAGAATCAAAATAACTTTAGCTGTACAGCGCCATCAAGCAGGGCATCAATCATGTCCTATGTAGTTGAGGCTTTGTTGTTTCTGTCTTCAGAGCACCATATTCCCAGTAATATAATCCCTATCTGAGCTGTTAGTCTGGGAAATGGCTCTGCAGGCCTTTTCTCTCTTTCTATATTCTCTGGATGACGAAAGCACTGCATATGTCTGTGTGTGTGTACGCATCTCTGCACATCTGTGACGTACCACCGCCACAAAGTGGCCCATCCAGCCGATCCTCCCCCCATGGGAGATTACCCATGGTGCAGTGCGGTGCTTTTGTGTGCGTCGGGCCTGTGACCTCATAGCGAGCGCCCAGGGCTGAGTATGGCAGACGCGATGTGTCCTGGCATGTTGCTGAAAGTGTGATTCTCTCTGAGCTGGCTGGGAGCCCCCACAACAACTGGGAAGCTGCTGCTATGGAGGGCTCTCTCCCTCTCTTTCTTTCTATATCTCTCTTCATCTATGTGTTAATCTCTCTGGCTCTCCTCTCTTGTCTGTCCCTCTAGCCTCTCTATCGCTTTCTCTACCTCTCTCTCGCTTTCTCTTCCTCTATCGCTTTCTCTACCTCTCTATCGCTTTCTCTACCTCTCTATCGCTTTCTCTTCCTCTCTCTCGCTTTCTCTACCTCTCTATCGCTTTCTCATCCTCTCTATCGCATTCTCATCCTCTCTATCGCTTTCTCTTCCTCTATCGCTTTCTCTACCTCTCTCGCTTTCTCTACCTCTCTTGCTTTCTCTACCTCTCTTGCTTTCTCTTCCTCTATCGCTTTCTCTACCTCTCTATCGCTTTCTCTACATCTCTAACGCTTTCTCTTCCTCTCTATCGCTTCCTCTTCCTCTATCGCTTCCTCTTCCTCTCTATCGCTTTCTCTACCTCTCTATCGCTTTCTCTTCCTCTCTATCGCTTCCTCTTCCTCTATCGCTTTCTCTACATCTCTAACGCTTTCTCTTCCTCTCTATCGCTTCCTCTTCCTCTATCGCTTCCTCTTCCTCTCTATCGCTTTCTCTACCTCTATCGCTTTCTCTACATCTCTAACGCTTTCTTCCTCTCTATCGCTTCCTCTTCCTCTCTATCGCTTCCTCTTCCTCTCTATCGCTTTCTCTACCTCTATCGCTTTCTCTACATCTCTAACGCTTTCTCTTCCTCTCTATCACTTTCTCTACCTCTCTATCGCTTCCTCTACCTCTCTATCGCTTTCTCTACCTCTCTATCGCTTTCTCTTCCTCTATCGCTTTCTCTTCCTCTCTATCGCTTTCTCTTCCTCTCTATCGCTTTCTCTTCCTCTCTATCGCTTTCTCTTCCTCTCTATCGCTTTCTCTTCCTCTCTATCGCTTTCTCTTCCTCTCTATCGCATTCTCTACCTCTATCGCTTTCTCTTCCTCTCTATCGCTTTCTCTTCCTCTCTATCGCTTTCTCTTCCTCTATCGCTTTCTCTTCCTCTATGGCTTTCTCTTCCTCTCTATCGCTTTCTCTTCCTCTATGGCTTTCTCTACCTCTCTATTGCTTTCTCTTCCTCTATAGCTTTCTCTACCTCTCTATCGCTTTCTCTTCCTCTCTATTGCTTTCTCTTCCTCTCTATCGCATTCTCTACCTCGCTATCGCTTTCTCTACCTCTCTATTGCTTTCTCTTCCTCTCTATCGCTTTCTCTTCCTCTCTATCGCATTCTCTACCTCTCTATCGCATTCTCTACCTCTCTATCGCATTCTCTTCCTCTCTATCGCTTTCTCTACCTCTCTTGCTTTCTCTACCTCTCTTGCTTTCTCTTCCTCTATCGCTTTCTCTACCTCTCTATCGCTTCCTCTTCCTCTCTATCGCTTTCTCTACATCTCTAACGCTTTCTCTTCCTCTCTATCGCTTCCTCTTCCTCTATCGCTTCCTCTTCCTCTCTATCGCTTTCTCTACCTCTCTATCGCTTTCTCTTCCTCTCTATCGCTTCCTCTTCCTCTATCGCTTTCTCTACATCTCTAACGCTTTCTCTTCCTCTCTATCGCTTCCTCTTCCTCTATCGCTTCCTCTTCCTCTCTATCGCTTTCTCTACCTCTATCGCTTTCTCTACATCTCTAACGCTTTCTCTTCCTCTCTATCGCTTCCTCTTCCTCTATCGCTTCCTCTTCCTCTCTATCGCTTTCTCTACCTCTCTATCGCTTTCTCTACCTCTCTATCGCTTTCTCTTCCTCTCTATCGCTTTCTCTACCTCTCTATCGCTTCCTCTACCTCTCTATCGCTTTCTCTACCTCTCTATCCTTTCTCTTCCTCTATCGCTTTCTCTTCCTCTCTATCGCTTTCTCTTCCTCTATCGCTTTCTCTTCCTCTCTATCGCTTTCTCTTCCTCTCTATCGCTTTCTCTTCCTCTCTATCGCTTTCTCTTCCTCTCTATCGCATTCTCTACCTCTATCGCTTTCTCTTCCTCTCTATCGCTTTCTCTTCCTCTCTATCGCTTTCTCTTCCTCTATCGCTTTCTCTTCCTCTATGGCTTTCTCTTCCTCTCTATGGCTTTCTCTACCTCTCTATTGCTTTCTCTTCCTCTATGGCTTTCTCTTCCTCTATGGCTTTCTCTACCTCTCTATCGCTTTCTCTTCCTCTCTATTGCTTTCTCTTCCTCTCTATCGCATTCTCTACCTCTCTATCGCTTTCTCTACCTCTCTATCGCTTTCTCTACCTCTCTATTGCTTTCTCTTCCTCTCTATCGCTTTCTCTTCCTCTCTATCGCTTTCTCTTCCTCTCTATCGCTTCCTCTTCCTCTATCGCTTCCTCTTCCTCTCTATCGCTTTCTCTACCTCTCTATCGCTTTCTCTACCTCTCTATCGCTTTCTCTACCTCTCTATCGCTTTCTCTTCCTCTCTATCGCTTTCTCTTCCTCTCTATCGCTTTCTCTTCCTCTATCGCTTTCTCTACCTCTCTATCACATTCTCTTCCTCCATTTCTTTCCTCTCTCTTGTCTGTCTCATTTTGCTCAATCTCCTTTTATATAATTCCCTATTTCTCGTTCTCACATTTTAATGTTTTCTCCATCTCTTTCTCTCACTCAGTTATTATTCTCGTCTAGCTTTTTACATCAATAATATTCTATTATAATATCAAACTTCAGATCTTCAACATGTCTTTCCATCCTAATCAAATCGTCCGGCCTAAATTACTGACCGGTCATTTGCATATAACCATAGAAAACATCGTATTTGGTCATAATTTCCACATTTACTGTGCTATCAAACTATATGGCTTAAATAAATCTCCCATTTTTCTTATCATTAATATTATGTCTTCTTTCCTCTGTGTGGGCAGTCCAAACATTCACCTATTAAACCATGGGTCATTAAGGCTTAAACATGTCCTCTACTCTCCAATGGTGTCTCATATGAATTCCACAGGCCCAGTGTGTCTGTTTGTGTGTGTGTCTGCCTCAAGGGGCATCACGTCCACCTACCTCACTCCAAACTGTGTGTGTGGTGAGAAAGAGAAACAAAGAGAGGTCATTCCCTCAAGGTCTTCCCTCTCCCCTCTCTTACTGTACTCTCCCCTGTCTTACTGTACTCTCCCCTCTCTTACTGTACTCTCCCCTCTCTTACTGTACTCTCCCCTCTCTCTCTCTCCCTCTGGCCCAGCCTTCCTCTGTCCCAGCCTTCCTCTGAGTTTTCCATGGTACTCTGTGTCCCAGCCTTCCTCTGAGTTGTCCATGGTACTCTGTGTCCCAGCCTTCCTCTGAGTTTTCCATGGGACTCTGTGTCCCTCTGTGCCTGGAACATGCACCTTTTAACCAACATTCCAATTGAAACTAAATGAAAAGGAATGGATCGAGGTGGGGTTCTACAATATTTTGGTCTACAGTTGTTTTGTGGCTGCGTCATCTTGGTTTTTGGAGCAAAATGACAAAAGTCGACTGACTGCCTGAGTGTCTTGACACTGCTGTTATCAGATAGGAGGTTTGTGGAACTTTGTATTGACACTGCTGTTGTCGTCAGATAGGAAGTTTGTAGTTATCTCTAGCTATTATATCAGGGCTCTGCTGAGCAGAGAGAGGATTGTGAGTTAG
Organism: Oncorhynchus keta; assembly: GCF_023373465.1. Classification (NCBI taxonomy): domain Eukaryota; kingdom Metazoa; phylum Chordata; class Actinopteri; order Salmoniformes; family Salmonidae; genus Oncorhynchus; species Oncorhynchus keta. Next base: position 13,352 of record NW_026279446.1, on the reverse strand, counting down.
CCCTCTAAGTCGGTGCACATTGAGTTTTTTGCCCAAGCACTACACAGCTGATTCAGATAACCTTCTTATCAGCATGTTGGGATCATTTGAAACAGCTGTGTAGTGCTAGGGCAAAAACCACATGCTCCCAGGGGGGCCCCAGGACCCAGTTTCAGAACCCCTGGTCTAAGAGACTTCAGTTAAACTGGCTCTCCCTTTCTCCATCTCTTTCTCAATAACCCTCCATATCTCTCTCTGTCTCTCTCTTTGTTGATATCCCTCCATATCTCAGTCTCTCTCTTTTTCTCTCTTTGTTGATATCCCTCTATATCTCTCTCTCTCTGTCTCTGTTGATATCCCTCCATATCTCTTTCTCTCTCTCTTTCTCTCTTTGTTGATATCCCTCCATATCTCTCTCTCTCTCTCTGTCTCTTTGTTGATAACCCTCCATATCTCTCTCTCTCTCTCTCTTTGTTGATATCCCCCCATATCTCTTTTTCTCTCTTTGTTGATGTCCCTCCATATCTCTCTCTGTCTCTCTTTGTTGATATCCCTCCATATCTCTCTCTCTCTCTCTCTTTGTTGATATCCCTCCATATCTCTTTTTCTCTCTTTGTTGATGTCCCTTTGTCTCTCTTTGTTGATGTCCCTCCATATCTCTCTCTCTCTCTTTTGTTGATATCCCTCCATATCTCTCTCTTCTCTCTTTGTTGATATCCCTCCATATCTCTCTCTCTCTCTCTTTGTTGATATCCCTCCATATCTCTTTTTCTCTCTTTGTTGATGTCCCTCCATATCTCTCTCTGTCTCTCTTTGTTGATATCCCTCCATATCTCTCTCTCTCCCTCCATATCTCTTCTGTTGATATCCCTCCATATCTCTCTGTCTCTCTTTGTTGATATCCTCCATATCTCTTTTTCTCTCTTTGTTGATGTCCCTCCATATCTCTCTCTGTCTCTCTTTGTTGATATCCCTCCATATCTCTCTCTCTCTCTCTTTTGTTGATATCCCTCCATATCTCTCTCTGTCTCTCTTTGTTGATATCCCTCCATATCTTGTTGATGTCCCTCCATATCTCTTTTTCTCTCTTTGTTGATGTCCCTCCATATCTCTCTCTGTCTCTCTTTGTTGATATCCCTCCATATCTCTCTCTCTCTCTTTGTTGATGTCCCTCCATATCTCTCTCTGTCTCTCTTTGTTGATATCCCTCCATATCTCTCTCTGTCTCTCTTTGTTGATATCCCTCCATATCTCTTTTTCTCTCTTTGTTGATGTCCCTCCATATCTCTCTCTGTCTCTCTTTGTTGATATCCCTCCATATCTCTCTCTCTCTCTCTCTTTGTTGATATCCCTCCATATCTCTTTTTCTCTCTTTGTTGATGTCCCTCTATCTCTCTCTCTCTTTGTTGATATCCCTCCATATCTCCCTCCATATCTCTCTCTTTGTTGATATCCCTCCATATCTCTCTCTCTCTCTTTGTTGATGTCCCTCCATATCTCTCTCTGTCTCTCTTTGTTGATATCCCTCCATATCTCTCTCTGTCTCTCTTTGTTGATATCCCTCCATATCTCTTTTTCTCTCTTTGTTGATGTCCCTCCATATCTCTCTCTGTCTCTCTTTGTTGATATCCCTCCATATCTCTCTCTCTCTCTTTGTTGATATCCCTCCATATCTCTTTTTCTCTCTTTGTTGATGTCCCTCCATATCTCTCTTTCTCTTTGTTGATATCCCTCCATATCTCTCTTTGTTGATATCCCTCCATATCTCTTTTTCTCTCTTTGTTGATGTCCCTCCATATCTCTTTTTCTCTCTTTGTTGATGTCCCTCCATATCTCTCTCTGTCTCTCTTTGTTGATATCCCTCCATATCTCTTTTTCTCTCTTTGTTGATGTCCCTCCATATCTCTTTTTCTCTCTTTGTTGATGTCCCTCCATATCTCTCTCTGTCTCTCTTTGTTGATATCCCTCCATATCTCTTTTTCTCTCTTTGTTGATGTCCCTCCATATCTCTCTCTGTCTCTCTTTGTTGATGTCCCTCCATATCTCTCTCTGTCTCTCTTTGTTGATATCCCTCCATATCTCTCTCTCTCTCTCTCTCTTTGTTGATATCCCTCCATATCTCTTTTTCTCTCTTTGTTGATGTCCCTCCATATCTCTCTCTGTCTCTCTTTGTTGATATCCCTCCATATCTCTCTCTCTCTCTCTCTTTGTTGATATCCCTCCATATCTCTTTTTCTCTCTTTGTTGATGTCCCTCCATATCTCTCTCTGTCTCTCTTTGTTGATATCCCTCCATATCTCTCTCTCTCTCTTTGTTGATGTCCCTCCATATCTCTCTCTGTCTCTCTTTGTTGATGTCCCTCCATATCTCTCTCTGTCTCTCTTTGTTGATATCCCTCCATATCTCTCTCTCTCTCTCTCTTTGTTGATATCCCTCCATATCTCTCTCTGTCTCTCTTTGTTGATGTCCCTCCATATCTCTCTGTCTCTCTTTGTTGATGTCCCTCCATATCTCTCTCTGTCTCTCTTTGTTGATATCCCTCCATATCTCTCTCTCTCTCTCTCTTTGTTGATATCCCTCCATATCTCTTTTTCTCTCTTTGTTGATGTCCCTCCATATCTCTCTCTGTCTCTCTTTGTTGATATCCCTCCATATCTCTCTCTCTCACTTTGTTGATATCTCTCCATATCTCTCTCCTCTTTCAGACCCAGTCTTTAAATATTTGGGCTTACAGCAATGGTCTATGTAGTAGTTAAGTGAGGTATTTGTTTTGTGGATGAAAGAGCTCTATTTGAGGTGAAATGGTTTCTGTGTTGCGCTCTTTGATTCTGTTGAGGATGCATCACATCCAAGCTCTGCATGGTGCAATAAAGACCTGTTAAAACCTCACTCTGCCGCTCTCTCTCTCTGCCTCTGCCTCTCTCTCTCTCTGCCTCTCTCTCTCTCTCTCTCTCTCTCTCTCTCTCTCTCTCTCTCTCTCTCTCTCTCTCTCTCTCTCTCTCTCTCTCTCTCTCTCTCTCTCTCTCTCTCTGCCTCTCTCTCTCTGCCTCTCTCTCTCTCTCTCTCTCTCTCTCTCTCTCTCTCTCTCTCTCTCTCTCTCTCTCTCTCTCTCTCTCTCTCTCTCTCTGCCTCTCTCTCTCTCTCTCTCTCTCTCTCTGCCTCTCTCTCTCTCTCTCTCTCTCTCTCTCTCTCTGCCTATCTCTCTCTTTCTCTCTCTCTCTCTCTCTCTCTGCCTCTCTCCCTCTCTCTCTCACTGCATATCTCTCTCTCTCTCACTGCCTATCTCTCTCTCTCTCTGCCTCTGTCTCTACCTTTCTCTCTCTGCCTCTCTCTCTCTCTCTCTCTACCTCTCTCTCTACCTCTCTGCCTCTCTCTCTCTCTACCTCCCTCTCTGCCTCTCTCTCTTTCTACCTTTCTCTCTCTCTACTTCTCTACCTCCACAGAGGGAGATAGTGCCGTCCACGCGCCTGGCTGTCATTCCCCCGGCCTTCAGCACTCGGACCCTGGCTGCACAAGCCACTGAGTACACCTTCGCCTACATCCAGGTCCCACAAGATGTAAGTTTTGTACAAACAGACACATGCATACAGTGGCTTGCGAAAGTATTCACCCCCTTGGCATTTTTCCTATTTTGTTGCCTTACAACCTGGAATTAAAATCGATATTAAAATATCTATTATTTGACCATGCTGGTCATTTATGAACATTTGAACATCTTGGCCATGTTCTGTTATAATCTCCACCCGGCACAGCCAGAAGAGGACTGGCCACCCCACAGCCTGGTTCTTCCTAGGTTTTGGCCTTTCTAGCGAGTTTTTCCTAGCCACCGTGCTTCTACACCTGCATTGCTTGCTGTTTGGGGTTTTAGGCTGGGTTTCTGTACAGCACTTTGAGATATCAGCTGATGTACGAAGGGCTATATAAATAAATTTGATTTGATTTCAAAAAAGTAATTTGATTTGATTAGATTTTTTGGGAGGTTTGTAGTATCATTTGATTTACACAGCACGCCTACCACTTGAAGATGCAAAATATTTTGTATTATGAAACAAACAAGAAATAAAACCAAAAAAAAGAATGTGCATAACTATAACAGGTTTCCCTCAAGAATTTCCCTGTATTTAGTTCTATCCAGCATACCTTCAGTTCTGACCAGTTTCCCAGTCCCTGCCGATGATGCTGCCACCACCACTGTGGGGATGGTATTCTTGGGGTGATGAGGTGTTGGGTTTGCGCCAGAAATTGCGTTTTCCTTGATGGTCAAAAAGCTACATTTTAGTCTCATCTGACCAGAATACCTTCTTCCATATGTTTAGGGAGTCTCCCACATGCCTTTTGGTGAACACCTAACGTGTTTGCATATTTTCTTCTTTAAGCAATGGCCTTTTTCTGGCCACTCTTCCGTAAAGCCCAGCTCTGTGGAGTGTACGGCTTAAAGTGGTCCTATGGAGAGATACTCCAATCTCTGCTGTAGAGATGGCAGCTCCTTCAGGGTTATCTTTGGTCTCTTTGTTGCCTCTGATTAATGCCCTCCTTGCCTGGTCCATGAGTTTTGGTGGGCGGCCCTCTCTTGGCAGGTTTGTTGTGGTCCCATATTATTTCCATTTTTTAATAATGGATTTAATGGTGCCCTGTGGGATGTTCAAAGTTTCTGATATTTTTTTATAACCCTGATCTGTACTTCTCCACAACTTTGTCCATGACCTGTTTGGAGAGCTTCTTGGTCTTCATGGTGCCGCTTGCTTGATGGTGCCCCTTGTTTGGTGGTGTTGCAGACTCTGGGGCCTTTCAGAACAGGTGTATATATATGACTTCTGAAGGTAATTGGTTGCACCAGATCTTATTTAGGGGCTTCATAGCGAAGGGTTGACTACATATGAACGCGCCACTTTTTCCTTCTTTTTTCTTGTAAAATGTTTTGAAACAAGCAATTTTTTTCATTTCACTTCACCAATTTGGACTGTTTTGTGTATGTCCATTACATGAAATACAAATACAAATCTATTTAAATTACAGGTTGTAATGCAACATAACAGGAAAAATGCCAAGGGGGATGAATACTTTTGCAAGGCACTGTACATACACATATACATACACACATACATATATGAATTGTGTGTGTGTGTGTGTGTGTGTGTGTGTGTGTGTGTGTGTGTGTGTGTGTGTGTGTGTTGTGTTGTGTTGTGTTGTGTTGTGTTGTGTTGTGTTGTGTTGTGTTGTGTTGTGTGTGTGAGTATACACAACATTAGGAACACCTTCCTAATATTGAGTTGTACCACCTTTTTCCCTCAGAACAGACTCAATTCATGGGGGCATGGACTCTACAGGGTGTCGAAAGCGTTCCACAGGGATGCTGGTCCATGTTGACTCCAATGCTTCCCACAGTTGTGTCAAGTTGGCTTGATGTCCTTTGGGTGGTAAAACATTATTTTTACACACGGGAAACTGTTGAGCGTGGAAAAAAACAGCAGAGTTGCAGTTCTTGACACAAACATAGGTGCGCCTGGCACCAACCATACCATATTCGAAAGGAAATAAAATCTTTTGTCTTGCCCATTCACCCTCTGAATGGCACACATACACAAGTCATGTCTCAAGGCCTAAAATCCATCTTTAACCTGTCTCCTCCCCTTCATCTACATTGATTGAAGTGGATTTAACAGGTGACCTCAATAAGGGATCATAGCTTTCACCTGGATTCACCTGGTCAGTCTGTGTCATGGAAAGAGCAGGTGTTCTTAATGTTTTTACACACTGGGTAGTTCGAGCCCTGAACGCTGATTTGGCTGACAGCCGTAGTATGTCAGACCGTATACCACGGTATGACAAAACATTTATTTTTGCAGCTCTAATTATGCTGGTAACCAGTTTATAATAGCAATAAGGCACCTCGGAGTCTGTAATATATGGCCAATATACAACGGCTAAGTTCTGTATCCACGCGTTGCGTCGTGCCTAAGAACAGCCCTTAGCCATGCTTTATTAGCCATACAGTGGGGCAAAAAAGTATTTAGTCAGCCAATTGTGCAAGTTCTCCCACTTAAAAAGATGTGAGGATCATAGGTACACTTCAACTATGACAGACAAAAATGAGAGAGAAAAAATTCAGAAAATCACATTGTAGGATTTTGAATGAATTTATTTGCAAATTATGGTGGAAAATAAGTATTTGGTCACCTACAAACAAGCAAGATTTCTGGCTCTCACAGACCTGTAACGTCTTCTTTAAGAGGCTCCTCTGTCCTCCACTCGTTACCTGTATTAATGGCACCTGTTTGAACTTGTTATCAGTATAAAAGACACCTGTCCACAACCTCAAACAGTCACACTCCAAACTCCACTATGGCCAAGACCAAAGAGCTGTCATAGGACACCAGAAACAAAATTGTAGACCTGCACCAGGCTGGGAAGACTGAATCTGCAATAGGTAAGCAGCTTGGTTTGAAGAAATCAACTGTGGGAGCAATTATTAGGAAATGGAAGACATACAAGACCACTGATAATCTCCCTTGATCTGGGGCTCCACTCAAGATCTCACCCCGTGGGGTCAAAATGATCACAAGAACGGTGAGCCAAAACCCCAGAACCACACGGGGGGACCTAGTGAATGACCTGCAGAGAGCTGGGACCAAAGTAACAAAGCCTACAATCAGTAACACACTACGCCGCCAGGGACTCAAATCCTTCAGTGCCAGACGTGTCCCCCTGCTTAAGCCAGTACATGTCCAGGCCCATCTGAAGTTTGCTAGAGAGCATTTGGATGATCCAGAAGAAGATTGGGAGAATGTCATATGGTCAGATGAAACCAAAATATAACTTTTGGGTAGAAACTCAACTCGTCGTGTTTGGAGGACAAAGAATGCTGAGTTGCATCCAAAGAACACCATACCTACTGTGAAGCATGGGGAACATCATGCTTTGGGGCTGTTTTTCTGCAAAGGGACCAGGACGACTGATCCGTGTAAAGGAAAGAATGAATGGGGCCATGTATCGTGAGATTTTGAGTGAAAACCTCTTTCCATCAGCAAGGGCATTGAAGATGAAACGTGGCTGGGTCTTTCAGCATGACAATGATTCCAAACACACCGCCCGGGCAACGAAGGAGTGGCTTCGTAAGAAGCATTTCAAGGTCCTGGAGTGGCCTGTCTCCAGTCTCCAGAAAATCTTTGGAGGGAGTTGAAAGTCCGTGTTGCCCAGCAACAGCCCCAAAACATCACTGCTCTAGAGGAGATCTGCATGGAGGAATGGGCCAAAATAACAGCAACAGTGTGTGAAAACCTTGTGAAGACTTACAAAAAATGTTTGACCTCTGTCATTGGCAACAAAGGGTATATAACTAAGTATTTGGTCAATAACAAAAGTTTATTTTCCACCATAATTTTCAAATAAATTCATTAAAAATCCTACAATGTGATTTTCTTTTCTCATTTTGTCTGTCATAGTTGAAGTGTACTTATGATGAAAATTACAGGCCTCATCTTTTTAAGTGGGAGAACTTGCACAATTGGTGGCTGACTAAATACTTTTTTGCCCCACTGTATACCACACCCCCTCGGGCCTTATGGCTTAAGTATGAGCAGTGTATATACAGTGTGTGTACATACTGTACAGTCTATATATATATATACACGCACACACTAATAACCGGGCAGAGTGTGTTTGAGAGCCCTAGTCTTTTTATCACTCTAGGTCCGTACTTGTGTATCTGGGTGTGTCTGACTCAACACTCTGTGTTTTTACGATGTCAAGCACTCTGAAGTGCTTTAGTGTTATAGCAGTGTTGTAACTCTGTTAAAACCCTGGATTTCTCAGAAGCACGTAATGATCTGAGTGGGGATCACATAGCTAAGATCAAAACACATGGTTTGTCTGAATGGAGATCACATAGCTAAGATCAAAACACATGGTTTGTCTGAGTGGGGATCACATAGCTAAGATCAAAACACATGGTTTGTCTGAGTGGGCATCACATAGCTAAGATCAAAACACATGGTTTGTCTGAGTGGGCATCACATAGCTAAGATCAAAACACATGGTTTTCTGAGTGGGTAGCACATAGCTAAGATCAAAACACATGGTTTGTCTGAGTGGGGATCAAATAGCTAAGATCAAAACACATGGTTTGTCTGAGTGGGGATCACATGGCTAAGATCAAAACACATGGTTTGTCTGAGTGGGGATCACATGGCTAAGATCAAAACACATGGTTTGTCTGAGTGGGGATCACATAGCTAAGATCAAAACACATGGTTTGTCTGAGTGGGCATCACATGGCTAAGATCAAAACACATGGTTTGTCTGAGTGGGCATCACATGGCTAAGATCAAAACACATGGTTTGTCTGAGTGGGCATCACATGGCTAAGATCAAAACACATGGTTTGTCTGAGTGGGGATCACATAGCTAAGATCAAAACACATGGTTTGTCTGAGTGGGGATCACATAGCTAAGATCAAAACACATGGTTTGTCTGAGTGGGCATCACATGGCTAAGATCAAAACACATGGTTTGTCTGAGTGGGCATCACATGGCTAAGATCAAAACACATGGTTTGTCTGAGTGGGGATCACATAGCTAAGATCAAAACACATGGTTTGTCTGAGTGGGGATCACATAGCTAAGATCAAAACACATGGTTTGTCTGAGTGGGCATCACATGGCTAAGATCAAAACACATGGTTTGTCTGAGTGGGGATCACATGGCTAAGATCAAAACACATGGTTTGTCTGAGTGGGGATCACATGGCTAAGATCAAAACACATGGTTTGTCTGAGTGGGGATCACATAGCTAAGATCAAAACACATGGTTTGTCTGAGTGGGGATCACATGGCTAAGATCAAAACACATGGTTTGTCTGAGTGGGGATCACATGGCTAAGATCAAAACACATGGTTTGTCTGAGTGGGGATCACATAGCTAAGATCAAAACACATGGTTTGTCTGAGTGGGGATCACATAGCTAAGATCAAAACACATGGTTTGTCTGAGTGGGGATCACATAGCTAAGATCAAAACACATGGTTTGTCTGAGTGGGGATCACATAGCTAAGATCAAAACACATGGTTTGTCTGAGTGGGCATCACATGGCTAAGATCAAAACACATGGTTTGTCTGAGTGGGGATCACATGGCTAAGATCAAAACACATGGTTTGTCTGAGTGGGCATCACAAAACACATGGTTTGTCTGAGTGGGCTAAGATCAAAACACATGGTTTGTCTGAGTGGGGATCACATGGCTAAGATCAAAACACATGGTTTGTCTGAGTGGGGATCACATAGCTAAGATCAAAACACATGGTTTGTCTGAGTGGGGATCACATAGCTAAGATCAAAACACATGGTTTGTCTGAGTGGGCATCACATAGCTAAGATCAAAACACATGGTTTGTCTGAGTGAGGATCACATGGCTAAGATCAAAACACATGGTTTGTCTGAGTGGGGATCACATGGCTAAGATCAAAACACATGGTTTGTCTGAGTGGGGATCACATGGCTAAGATCAAAACACATGGTTTGTCTGAGTGGGGATCACATGGCTAAGATCAAAACACATGGTTTGTCTGAGTGGGCATCACATAGCTAAGATCAAAACACATGGTTTGTCTGAGTGGGCATCACATGGCTAAGATCAAAACACATGGTTTGTCTGAAACACATGGTTTGTCTGGGATCACATAGCTAAGATCAAAACACATGGTTTGTCTGAGTGGGGATCACATGGCTAAGATCAAAACACATGGTTTGTCTGAGATCACAAAATCAAAACACATGGTTTGTCTGAGTGGGCATCACATGGCTAAGATCAAAACACATGGTTTGTCTGAGTGGGGATCACATAGCTAAGATCAAAACACATGGTTTGTCTGAGTGGGGATCATGGGGTCACATGGCTAAGATCAAAACACATGGTTTGTCTGAGTGGGGATCACATGGCTAAGATCAAAACACATGGTTTGTCTGAGTGGGGATCACATGGCTAAGATCAAAACACATGGTTTGTCTGAGTGGGGATCACATGGCTAAGATCAAAACACATGGTTTGTCTGAGTGGGCATCACATAGCTAAGATCAAAACACATGGTTTGTCTGAGTGGGCATCACATAGCTAAGATCAAAACACATGGTTTGTCTGAGTGGGGATCACATGGCTAAGATCAAAACACATGGTTTGTCTGAGTGGGGATCACATAGCTAAGATCAAAACACATGGTTTGTCTGAGTGGGGATCACATAGCTAAGATCAAAACACATGGTTTGTCTGAGTGGGGATCACATAGCTAAGATCAAAACACATGGTTTGTCTGAGTGGGGATCACATGGCTAAGATCAAAACACATGGTTTGTCTGAGTGGGCATCACATGGCTAAGATCAAAACACATGGTTTGTCTGAGTGGGGATCACATGGCTAAGATCAAAACACATGGTTTGTCTGAGTGGGGATCACATAGCTAAGATCAAAACACATGGTTTGTCTGAGTGGGCATCACATGGCTAAGATCAAAACACATGGTTTGTCTGAGTGGGCATCACATAGCTAAGATCAAAACACATGGTTTGTCTGAGTGGGCATCACATGGCTAAGATCAAAACACATGGTTTGTCTGAGTGGGGATCACATGGCTAAGATCAAAACACATGGTTTGTCTGAGTGGGGATCACATAGCTAAGATCAAAACACATGGTTTGTCTGAGTGGGCATCACATAGCTAAGATCAAAACACATGGTTTGTCTGAGTGGGCATCACATGGCTAAGATCAAAACACATGGTTTGTCTGAGTGGGCATCACATGGCTAAGATCAAAACACATGGTTTGTCTGAGTGGGCATCACATGGCTAAGATCAAAACACATGGTTTGTCTGAGTGGGCATCACATAGCTAAGATCAAAACACATGGTTTGTCTGAGTGGGCATCACATGGCTAAGATCAAAACACATGGTTTGTCTGAGTGGGGATCACATGGCTAAGATCAAAACACATGGTTTGTCTGAGTGGGGATCACATGGCTAAGATCAAAACACATGGTTTGTCTGAGTGGGGATCACATAGCTAAGATCAAAACACATGGTTTGTCTGAGTGGGCATCACATGGCTAAGATCAAAACACATGGTTTGTCTGAGTGGGGATCACATGGCTAAGATCAAAACACATGGTTTGTCTGAGTGGGGATCACATAGCTAAGATCAAAACACATGGTTTGTCTGAGTGGGGATCACATAGCTAAGATCAAAACACATGGTTTGTCTGAGTGGGGATCACATGGCTAAGATCAAAACACATGGTTTGTCTGAGTGGGGATCACATGGCTAAGATCAAAACACATGGTTTGTCTGAGTGGGGATCACATGGCTAAGATCAAAACACATGGTTTGTCTGAGTGGGGATCACATAGCTAAGATCAAAACACATGGTTTGTCTGAGTGGGGATCACATAGCTAAGATCAAAACACATGGTTTGTCTGAGTGGGGATCACATGGCTAAGATCAAAACACATGGTTTGTCTGAGTGGGGATCACATGGCTAAGATCAAACACATGGTTTGTCTGAGTGGGGATCACATAGCTAAGATCAAAACACATGGTTTGTCTGAGTGGGGATCACATGGCTAAGATCAAAACACATGGTTTGTCTGAGTGGGGATCACATAGCTAAGATCAAAACACATGGTTTGTCTGAGTGGGGATCACATAGCTAAGATCAAAACACATGGTTTGTCTGAGTGGGGATCACATAGCTAAGATCAAAACACATGGTTTGTCTGAGTGGGGATCACATAGCTAAGATCAAAACACATGGTTTGTCTGAGTGGGGATCACATGGCTAAGATCAAAACACATGGTTTGTCTGAGTGGGGATCACATGGCTAAGATCAAAACACATGGTTTGTCTGAGTGGGCATCACATAGCTAAGATCAAAACACATGGTTTGTCTGAGTGGGGATCACATGGCTAAGATCAAAACACATGGTTTGTCTGAGTGGGCATCACATAGCTAAGATCAAAACACATGGTTTGTCTGAGTGGGCATCACATGGCTAAGATCAAAACACATGGTTTGTCTGAGTGGGGATCACATGGCTAAGATCAAAACACCTGGTTTGTCTGAGTGGGCATCACATAGCTAAGATCAAAACACATGGTTTGTCTGAGTGGGGATCACATAGCTAAGATCAAAACACATGGTTTGTCTGAGTGGGGATCACATAGCTAAGATCAAAACACATGGTTTGTCTGAGTGGGGATCACATAGCTAAGATCAAAACACATGGTTTGTCTGAGTGGGCATCACATGGCTAAGATCAAAACACATGGTTTGTCTGAGTGGGCATCACATGGCTAAGATCAAAACACATGGTTTGTCTGAGTGGGCATCACATGGCTAAGATCAAAACACATGGTTTGTCTGAGTGGGCATCACAGGCTAAGATCAAAACACATGGTTTGTCTGAGTGGGCATCACATAGCTAAGATCAAAACACATGGTTTGTCTGAGTGGGCATCACATAGCTAAGATCAAAACACATGGTTTGTCTGAGTGGGCATCACATGGCTAAGATCAAAACACATGGTTTGTCTGAGTGGGCATCACATAGCTAAGATCAAAACACATGGTTTGTCTGAGTGGGGATCACATAGCTAAGATCAAAACACATGGTTTGTCTGAGTGGGCATCACATAGCTAAGATCAAAACACATGGTTTGTCTGAGTGGGCATCACATAGCTAAGATCAAAACACATGGTTTGTCTGAGTGGGCATCACATAGCTAAGATCAAAACACATGGTTTGTCTGAGTGGGGATCACATAGCTAAGATCAAAACACATGGTTTGTCTGAGTGGGCATCACATAGCTAAGATCAAAACACATGGTTTGTCTGAGTGGGGATCACATAGCTAAGATCAAAACACATGGTTTGTCTGAGTGGGGATCACATAGCTAAGATCAAAACACATGGTTTGTTCTGAACTTAAACGTTTTTTTACATCTGTCTAAGCTTAGTGTGTGTCCTAGCCTAGGATGTCTATTTTTGTGATTCTGTTGTGTGTGCCCGATCTTGTCTGTGTGTGTCCATGCGTGTGTTTGTAATGTGTGTGTCCTTACCCAATATGTATATTAGTTTATTTTTGAGTGTGTGTCTAGGTTCAAGGTGTGTGTGCTGTCTCCTCTCCACTGAGTCAGTGTGAAGCTGCAGCAGGGTGATGTGGGCCATCTGTCCGCCCAGGCCTCAGCCTCACCTCCACTCTCTACAGCTGACACAGCTCTCTACCTCTCTCTACCTCGCTCTCCCCCTTTTTCTCTCTCCACCTTGTCTTTCTACCGCTCTTTCATTTGATCTGTCTTTTTCACCATTTCCCTTTATCT